>NC_066528.1:19225130-19332630 GCF_024679095.1 Eriocheir sinensis | reverse complement strand
AGGAAGGGTCAAAAAACTCTTACTTTCTTTTCCACAATTAGTAAAACCGGTCTGGAGGAGGAGGAGGAGGAGGAGGAGGAGGAGGAGAAAGAGGAAGAAGAGGAGGAGGAGGATCAAAAACTCTCTATTTTCATCATCTCCATTGCGTCATCATTGCAAAGAGATGCATTTCACGTCGAGTAGTTCTTTTTACGTCTAGAATATTATGTGAATTAACGTCTTATTGTTGTTATTCTTCTTTTTAGTCACCCCCGAGTGGCCAAAGACTACCCACATGCTGTCCTGAAGACCACTTATCAACCTGGACTCTGGATGATCTCTAAAACGAGGATCTTCAATGCAGTTCACTTCGTTTTTCTCCTCCTCCAAACCTCCAAAGACGACCCACATGCTGTCCTGAAGACCACCTATCAACCCGGACTCTGGATGATCTCTAAAACGAGGATCTTCAAAGCACTTCCCTTAATTTTTCTCCTCCTCCAAACCTCCAAAGACGACCCACATGCTGTCCTGAAGACCACCTATCATCCCGGACTCTGGATGATCTCTAAAACGAGGATCTTCAATGCAGTTCACTTCGTTTTTCTCCTCCTCCAAACCTCCAAAGACTTCCCTTCTTCTCTTTAGCTGTCTCTTCCATTCCCTCCCATTCTTTCCCTTTCCTTCCATTCCCTATTTCTCTTCACTCCTTCCCTTTCTCCGTATCCTCTTCTCCTGCGATCACTTCTATTCCTTCTCCCTCTCCCATGTTCATTCTTCACTACGGGGGGCAGCATGAGGCACGCAGGATGGCGCCACTATAAACACTTGTCTGCGCCACTAACAGGCTACCGGCGCCATAGGTGAAACGTGAAATAAATAAATAAATAAATAAATCTATCCTTGAACACTAACTTCAGTAGGATATACATATTAAGTTAGGCAACACATACACTCATACATACATTCATAGGTGTATATATGTATGTATGTATCAATATTAGGACCCACAAGTCTCTTTCTTCACCTTTCCTCATCATTTTTTCACAAGAGGTGCCTCGTGTGTATGTATGTATGTATGTATGTATGTATGTATGTATGTATGTATGTATATATGTGTGTTCTTTATTTCTTATTCTCTTCTATAAACCTTCTCCGATACGGCTCAGGTAGTGGGTTATATTCTCTCTCTCTCTCTCTCTCTCTCTCTCTCTCTCTCTCTCCATCCATCCCTTCCTCTTCCTCCTCCTCCTCCTTCTTCTTCGCCTTTGCTGTCCTTCATCTTCCACCTTTGATTAGACAGTTAATGTAGCTTGTCACAAACGGCCTCGTCTGCTGTTGTTTGTTCTTCCTTTGTGTTCCTTTGTGTTGTGTTCCTCCTCCTCCTCCTCACCGGTCACCCTCGATCACAGTTTTACCCAATAACTTCGGTTTATTCTCGCTCGTAACTTGGCCTAAGCGGTGACCACATTTGCATGGCCCACCTTCATCACGAGAAGTGTATTAGGGGGGGTGGGGGAGGAGGGAAGGGGGAGGAGGCTGGAGGAAGAGGGGGAAGAGTGGAGAGAGAACAGGAAGAGGAGGAGGAGGAGGAGGAGGAGAAAGGGGTGTGTGTGATTAGGGTAAGGAAGAGGTTGATGGGGGAGAAGGGAAGTGAAGGAGAATGAGGGAGAGAGGAAGGGTTAGGAAGGGAGGAAGCAGAGGAGGAGGAGGAAGGGGTCTACGATTATGGGATAGGTTGATGGAGAAGGGGGAAGGAAGGAGAGAGGAAGGGTAGGTATCAGAGGTGAAGGAATGGGAGGGAGAAGGAGGAGGATGAGGGAAGGGAGAGAGGGAAGACTGGAAACATGGAGAGGAAGAGAAGGAGGAGGAAGAGGAGGAGGAGGAAGAGGAGAAGAAGAGAATGAAGAACAAGTTAACTATACAGAGATCACGAGAGATAGGAGTAAGAGAGGGAGAGAGAGAGAGAAAGGAAGAAAGGTAATGTTAGAGAGAGTAAGAGATGAGAGAGAGAGATGGATGGTGAGACGCGAGACTGATGCTGTCCAACCTCACATCAGCATCTCGATATCTCCTCTTGATGCGCTGATAGAGACGAGATTACCGAGTTAAATCATGCATGTAGATGTGCGGGAACCCTGTACGGTAACCAAGACAGAGCTACTCCACGCTGGGATCTACGGGTGAAAGTCCCACTCATCAAACACACCTCCATAACCCTTACTAGAGACGGTGGAATATGTCTTTGGATAGCGTGATGTTGATAGACTTGGAATGATAGGAGAGGCAGTGACGGCAAGGGATAACTCTCCTATATTCATGTCTCTGGTGACGGGCAAGAGTGATGGGGAGGATAAACAGTGTTATGTTGGCCTCGTCTTGAAGGGAGGACGTGAAGGGGGTAACTTAGGTAGTCTTTGGGATGGGGCAGAGATGGAGGAGGTTATGTCAGCTGATGCCAGTATGAAGAGAGGAAAGAGATGAAGGAATGAAAGACGAAGGGGAGTGATTCAGGGCAAAGATGAAGGTTATGTGAGCTACGAATATGTAAAGAGGACGAAAGATGAGAAAAGAAGAATAAGGAAGGGAAGAGATGAAGAAAAGGAGGATAAAAGATGAAGGAGATAACGTTAGTCGCTACCAATATGAAGAAAGGAAAGAGAGGAAGGAAGGAAAGGCGAAAGATTAAGAAGAAGGAAGAAGAAAAAGGGAAGATATGGAGGAAGGAAAGGAGAAACGTAGAGGGTTGTGCCATGTTGATTTTGGTTATGTCATTCACTAACAATATGAAGAATGGAAAGAGATGAAGGAAAGGGAAGAGGAAAGATGAATTTTATGCCCCATTAAGAAAAGGAAGATATGAAGGAAGGAAAGAAGGAAGACGAAGATTATGCCAGCCACTACCAATATGAAGGAGAGGAGAAAGACATGAAAGAAATAAGACACAATGAATAATACGAAGAAACGGAGGAGATATGGAAAGGGAAGACGAGAATTAAAGGTTCACTGTATTTATGAAAGAAAGGGAAAAGATGAATGAGGGAAACACGAACAAAGGAAGGAGATGAAGGAAGGAAGGAAGGACTAAAGATGAAAGAAAGTTACGACATTCACTACCGATATGAAGAAAGGGAAAACACGGAAAAAAGAAAGAAGAAAAAGAGAAAAGAGAGAAAAACGAAAAAAGAAAAGTGGAAAGAGAAATGGGAAAAAAGAAAGAAATAAAGAAAAAAAAAGAAAATAAGAGAGAGAGGAAAGGAGGAATAACAACCGTCTCCTCGTCCTCCTCCTCCTCCTCCTCCTCATCATCATCATCATCATCTGCATAACAAGAACCTTTATCAATAGGTTCAACAAAAAATAAACAAACAAACTAAAAGGGATCAAAGACACTATACCAAGGTTCCAATTCCTTATAGATGCAGAAACGAAAATAAAATAAAAAAGATTAAAAAAAAAATGATCTGTGTATGAAAATGAATAACAGAGGAAATATATAATTGACAGAAGAGTAAAGTTGATAAATGAATAATATAATGAATAATGGAAAACTACACTACAAAGTCTGTTCTCAAAGCGCAAAGTTGAAAATAAAAAGTGAAAAGCTAAGTTGAAGCGGAAATTGCGTTATGAACTTGACATTTTTAACAAGTGTCCCCTTCTCTCTCTCTCTCTTTTTTTCTCCCTCTCTCTTTTTTTTTCTCCCTCTCTCTTCCTCTCTCTCTCCGTCTCTGTGTTTTCCCTCCCTCTCTCCCTTCCTTTCTCCTCCCTTTCCCTGTTTCTCCCTCCCTCTTTCTCTTCCTCCCTTCCTTCCCTCTCCTTCTCCTCCTCCTCCTCTTTCTCTCCTCCAATCTCTTAAAACCCTTTCCTCCTCCTCTTCCTCCTTCTCCTTCTTCTCTTCCTCCCCCTGTATCATAACCCTTCCCCATCCCTCCTCCTCCTCCTCCTCCTCGTCCTCGTCCTTAGACCATTTGTTTCGTATTACTCAAACTTTTTCTCTGTAGTGTCTCTTATGCCTGTAATACCTCTTTGGGCCAGCCGGCGAGCCTTTGAGAGCCAGGATGGAAGAGGAACCAGGTGGAGAAAGAAGGAGGAGGAGGAGGAGGAGGAGGTAAGAAGCAAACACATATACACACACACACACACACGCACGTCATGGCTAGTCCGTCTTCCTCCTCCCCTCCCTCTCCCTCTCTCTCGTGTCATCAGGGCCGTTGAGACGAATGTTAAGGTTATGGAACGTTTGCTTGTGGTGAATATCCTATGTTTATGTTGGACCACTTGACTGATAACCTCTCTCTCTCTGTATATACATTTGTCTATCTTTCCTTTCTCCTTTTTTATCTTGCTATATTCATTCTTCCTTTAGCGATTCTTAGTGTACCTTTTTTTTCCTCTCTTCTTTTTTTTCTTCCTTCTCCTCCTCATCTTTTTATTTATTCTTGCAACAGAAATTATCTTACTAAATTCTCTCGCTTTCTTTAATTTTTTTTTTTTTGTCTTTCTTCCTCTCCTGCTGTCTATGTCTGTCTATTTGTGTCTGTCTGTCTTTTTCAGTAGTAGTAGTAGTAGTAGTAGTAGAAAGAGGAGGAGGAGAAATTGTAGTAGTAATAGTAGTAGTAGTAGTAGTAGTAGTAACAGTTGCAGGAAAAATATAGCCTTTGTTTCACCGTAATTAATTCACTAAGAGATGATCACACACCTTTTGTAGCGAGTCTGATCCCTTTTTCTCTCTCACTTATACCACAGGTGGAAGAATAATCAACCATAATACCGGGAACACCTTTGATCACCAACGCGCTAAACCGGGGGGATTGAAACCTAATGAGTAGGTAGAAAATAGTATTAAAACCGCCTTTGGATTAGGTTCGCATCTCTCTTATCTAAGTTAAATTAAACGTCAAATCAAAGAGAGAGGAAAAAACTTAGTGCGTGTTAACAAAAGCTCTAAATTATTAAAAGTTCACTCGTTAACAAATAAGGAGGTGAACAATGGCCGCTTTTAAACCGCCTTTGGATTGGGTTCAAATCTCTTTTCTCTTAGCGAGATTATATGTGTAATGTCAAAGAGAAAGAGAGAGAGAGAGGGAAAAAAAGCCTTAGTACGTATTAAATGCTCGACCTTATTAAGAAGTGTTACTCGTTACCAACTATAAAAAACACAATGGCAGCTTTTAAATATTTTCACCTTGTTATCTTTCACTTATTTCGCTTCAAAGTATTTATTTGGGCGCACTAACGATGTCTTTTTGTTTTCTTTATATTCTTCATTTATATATCTACTTTATTTCTGTGTCCATGAGCTGTTATCATTTAAAGGAAAGCGCTTTTAGATACATATTTCATAATCTTTCATTTTACATCTAGTCCGGGGATTAATAACCGGAGAATATGTTTGTTTATAGTTTACCGCGTTGAGATTGTCTAGTCCTTATTCTGCTGGTGCTGTGTGCTTCGGTTAGCGAGTGTTGAGAGAGCACATCAAGGTACCTTTTGGGGCATGTCACGGGCAGGCATGGGTGAGTATTACTGTTTTAAAATGTGTATAAAACCAACTACTGATATCGGCGGGGATCGTGTGGGTTATCCAAATGGTGTTGTGTGCTTCGGTTAGCGAGTGTTGAAAGAGCACATCAGGGTACCTTTTGGGGCATGTCACGGGCAGGCATGGGTGAGTATTACTGTATTAAAAAGTGTATGAAACCAACTACTGATATCAGGAAAAGTTGGAAAGTTTCGTTTACTCGGCGCAACATCTGTGGACATATGCCGGAGAGAGACAGAAGGGGAAGGAATTGTAGGAGAAGGAAACAGATCCCAGGAGACGGCACACAACCCCCGAATAATACCTGGTACCCATTCACCGCTAGGTGGACAGGGGCGAAGGTATCGGAAAAGCCGCCCAAATTTGTCCACTCCGCCCGGTAAGAGAGAGAGTAAGAGAGGCTTCCCCCATAAGGCAGGTCACTATATTAATTAAAAAAACTTCCGGGAACCTTATTTGACGACGATGATGACCCGTTATTCGTACGCCGCGTGGGCTTCAGTATTTTGGGAACAGGGTCGCGAGTGTAAGAACGTTGGGAACCATTGATCTAGTCCAACTTCTGGGTCTGTTGGATGCTACTGCTACTACTACTACTACTACTACTACTACTACTGCTACTGTGTTCACGGCCCGGTTTCTCAGTAATACCATGATAGACAGACAGCTAGATGCAATACGATATAGAACGCACGCAATATAATGACAGACGCAGTTTAGTGTGGCGAAATAAAATGCGGGAATAGATTAATAATATAACTAACGTGGTGCAGAATATCGTAATGACTCCAAGCCCTGTAATGAAATAATAATAATAATAATAATAATAATAATAATAATAATAATAATAATAATAATAATAATAATAATAATAATAATAATAATAATAATAATAATAATAAGAAGAAGAAGAAGAAGAAGAAGAAGAAGAAGAAAAAGAACAAGAACAAGAAGAAGAACAAGAAGAACAAGAACAAGGAGAAGAAAATGAAAAATGACAACAATAATAATAATAATAACAATAATAATAAAAACAATAATAACAACAGTAATAACAATAATACCAGTAATCGTGTGCAGTAATGTAGTAATCGTCTTAATGAACCGCTTAGTGACGAAGTAAAGTCGTGTAATTTCCTCTTCTGTTGGTTTGTGTAATCCCTTAATTATTATTATTATTATTATTATTATTATTATTATTATTATTATTATTATTATTATTATTATTATTGTGTTATTATGTACTGGAGGAGGAGGAGGAGGAGGAGGAGGAGCTGAGAGGAACGAAATAAGGAGAGAAGGAAGGAGGAGGAGAAGAGAAGAAACGAAATCTGAGAAGAAGGGAGGAAGAAGAAGAGAAGGAAGAAAGAGGAGGAGGAGGAGGAGGAGGAGGACGATAAAGAACAGGAGAAAAAGAAAGAAAGAAAGAATAAATGAAAACAAAAGTAGAAAGAAACAGGGGGAGAAGGGAGGAGGAGGAAGAGGAGGAGGAAGAAAGAGGAGGAAGACGGAGTATGATAGAGAAGAAGAAAGAGAAGAAATATTGAACGAAATTAAATTAGATGAAACTATAACCCTTACCGGAGCAGGATGGAGTACACTAACACCAGACAGTGAAAGATGGATTGAAGACGTTGGGAAAGGCTCATATAGGTTTATTGTAACAGAATGGCACCCTAGTAACTGTGGACGATAGGGTAAACAATGAACCAGGTGGAGGAGAGGAGATGAAATTAGAACCTTTACCGGAGCAGGATGGAGTACACTAACACCAGACAGAGACAGACGCAAGATTCTTTAAATGTCATGTTAGTGTTTTTGGACAGTGATGTAGCTAGTTCATTCTTTCCTTCCTTCCTTTCTTAATTCATCGCCCTTCCATCTCTACTTCCTTTTCTTCACTTAACTTACCCTTCCTAACTCCCTTCTCTAATACGACATTTAAGAATCAGATCAGAGTGAATTGGGAGCCGTTGGGAAAGGTAAACACTAGCTGATGATGCTGATGCTGATGATGATGTGTTCTGAGCTCTATCTCCTACGCCAGTGTCTGAGTTCCCTGTCTGTCTCCTCTTAGCCAATCAGAGGCGCTGTGGGAGGGATGCTGCGCTCTGATTGGGTGCCTCCGATCCTGTCCCGCAGCGAAGATTAACTGTTCTGCGACGACTGAAAGAGAGAGAGAGAGAGAGAGAGAGAGAGAGAGAGAGAGAGAGAGAGAGAGAGAGAGAGAGAGAGAGAGAGAGAGAGAGAGAGAGAGAGAGAGAGAGAGAGAGAGAGAGAGAGAGAGAGAGAGAGAGAGAGAGAGAGAGAGAGAGAGAGAGAGAGAGAGAGAGAGAGAGAGAGAGAGAGGATAGAAAGAAAAAAAGAAAGAAAGAAAGAAAGATAAGGAGAATGGAAAGGTAAAAGAAGGAAGGGAAAGAAGGAAAAGAGGAGAAAGGGAGAGAATGAAAAAGAGGGGGAAAAGAAAAGGAGAATAAAACAAGAAAAGAAAAACACAAACAAACTAAGCAAGAAAAACAACAAAGAAAAGTAGAGAAAGAAAAACAGAAGGAAAAAAAAATAGATGTCAAATATGTGTGTGTGTGTGTGTGTGTGTGTGTGTGTGTGTGTGTGTGTGTGAAGTACCTGTGTTTGAGAATTCATTACCCAATATCTCGCTGCCGTTCACCTGTATTGTATTATCAGACCTGACCTTAATTAGCACGAGTCTCACCTGGCTGGCTGTCGGATATATACTCGATAACGTTATACTGCGTTCCAGGGCCTCGTTAGTAGTGCAAATGGGTGTTAGATTTTTTTTAGTACATTTTTTTAGTACATTTTTTTGTGCCCTTGAGCTGTCTCCTTTGTTGTAAAAAAAAAGGATTAATAAATAGATAAATAGGTATATATGTAAATGTATATAGGAAGAAAGAAATATAGATAGAAATTAAAAGCAATGTTAACCTATCCGTCCATAATATATATACAAACACATTTAATTTCATATATACATACATACATACATACAAACATATATCCATGAGAGAAAAAAAGCGAGAAAAGAACGAAAAATTTAACGAAAAAATAAAGAAAAAAAAAGATCAAAGAAATAAAGAAAGATGTACGGATGAAAGTATAATAAACGAGAAAGGAAGAAAAAATTAGAAGAGGAAGAAGGGAAACTAGGAATTATATGTACGACTTTGTTAATAACCAAGTGGGTGAAAGAAAGGAATGAAGGGAGTTCACCGTATGTCTGTAATTTCTGCACGGTCATTAAGATAAGGTGAAGGAATGGAAAGAACAGGAACAGGTCGGGAGCCAAGCGATTCAGTACCTTATATCTGATACCTTCTACCCTTTCTAAAACCTTACTTACCCAAACGCTTACTCGACATTTCCTTCAATCATAAAGTCTACGTATTTGACCTGCCCGATTTCACTTCTACCCTGTCTTAATAGTGTTTTTTTTCTGCAAGGTCACTAAGGTAAGGAAAAGAATGGAGTATGAGGAGGGCAGAGAATGAATGGAGAAAGAGAAAAGCAAAGAAAGAATGGAGAAAGAGGAAAACAGGAAAATTATAGATACGAGAAACGGCATTCCCTTCTATCATAAAGTCTACGGATATGACCTGCCCGAGTTCAGTTCTACTCAGTCATTGTATCAGATCTACGCACGCATTCTAAGATTCTAAAACCTAACCCACTCTTTTACCGAACTTCCCCATGTATCAAAAAGTCTACGCATATGACCTGCCCGATTTCACTTCTACTCTGTCTTGGTATTAGATCCACGCATGCTATGATTCTAAAACCTAATCCACCCTCACTCAGCTTCACCATCAATCAAAAAGTCTACGCATATGACCTGCCCGAGTTCACTTCTACTTTGTCTATGCTATGATTCTAAAACCTAGCTCACTCACACTCAACTTCCCCATCTATTAAAAAGTCTACGCATATGACCTGCCCGAGTTCACTTCTCATCCACTCATTCACCTCTACACAATTGACAGCCAACTTTTCCTTTTGTTTTTCTTTCTCTAACTTTCTTTCCTATCTACTTTTCTTCTCTCCCCTTTCTCTTTCTTCTCCATCCATCCTTCCCTCACCTCTCCATCTTCTTTTTCTCTACTCTACCATTAGTTCTAAACTTGATATAACCTATTCAAGACCCCTTTTTATTTTATTTGTCCTTCTATCATCAGTTCCAGCCATAATATAACCTACCCATGTCTACTTCTCATTCTTTATCGTCATTAGAATACAAACACACTTCGCGTCCTGTCCAACCCATGATATTGCCTTTCTTCTTCTCTCTCTCTCTCTCCATGGTATACTCTGTACTTTTATTTTCTCTCCTCTTAACGCGCGTGTCGTCAGAATTAGCTAACCTGCTTGTCAGAATTACATTTTGATACACACACTATTACCTATAACCTGAGAGAGAGAGAGAGAGAGAGAGAGAGAGAGAGAGAGAGAGAGAGAGAGAGAGAGAGAGAGAGAGAGAGAGAGAGAGAGAGAGAGAGAGAGAGAGAGAGAGAGAGAGAGAGAGAGAGAGAGAGAGAGAGAGAGAGAGAGAGAGAGAGAGAGAACAAGAACTCTAACAATAACAACATGATCGTGAACATAAATTAAAATATGAAGTAAGGTTAGTGAGGCAGGTAAGGCGTAAAGCAAATAATACAAAAAGACACATAAGCTTTCCACAGTTATATAGATTAAGTATAATTTATCTAAACCGCCGCCGCCATCACCACTAACACCAACAGGAAACAAACAGACATCAAAGCAAATGAAACGTGTGAGAGACAGGAAGGAGGAGGGAGAGGGAGAAGGAAGAGAGGGAGAGAGAAACAGAGAAGCAAAACAGAGGGAGGGGAAGAGGGAGAGGGAAAAAAAGGGAGAGGTAGAGGAAATGAGGAAGATAGGAAGAGAGAGAAAGGGAGAGAAGTGGGAAGGTAGAGAGAGAGAGAGAGAGAGAGAGAGAGAGAGAGAGAGAGAGAGAGAGAGAGAGAGAGAGAGAGAGAGAGAGAGAGAGAGAGAGAGAGAGAGAGAGAGAGAGAGAGAGAGAGAGAGAGAGAGAGAGAGAGAGAGAGAGAGAGAGAGAGAGAGAGAGAGAGAGAGAGAGAGAGAGAGAGAGAGAGAGAGAGAGAGAGAGAGAGAGAGAGAGAGAGAGAGAGAGAGAGAGAGAGAGAGAGAGATGGAAAAGTGTAAACTGCCCCCTTTATTCTTTTCCTTCATGGCTGAGAGCGAAAAGCGATCAAAAGAAGCATTAATTAAAAGAAGCGACGCAGAGGATGGAGAATCGAGGTAGTGGAATCGGAACCTTTCTCTCGAGCTGCAGTGAGTCCTTGATCCACTTACTGATCCTCCCTGGAAAACACGATTCTGTAGAGAGGACGGAAATGACTTGGTGTTACATAGGCCTTGAGGGCATTTACAAGGGAGCGATGTACTTTTTTTGTCTATATTTTATCGTATTTTTTTTACCTCCCTTCCCCTCTCCTTCCCTCTACCCTCCCCTCTCACACACATATAGATTAGTCCCGCCATATTTCTTTCCGTTTTCCTTCACCGTATTGGCTGCCACACCGCGCGGCATTCACAGCCCTCGTTTGTGTATTAATTAACTTATTCCTGTTGGTGTGTCATACGCTTGGCCGTTCCTCTGGTTTGTAGGTGCGTGCGTCTTTGAACCGGTGATACAGATATGAACGGACAGGACAGGCACAGACAGATCCAGACATCGATAGGAACAGACGCAGAAGAGTAGAGATATAAAACTATACACAGATAGATGCAGACAGGGGGAGAGATAAACGAAAAAACAATGAGATAACAGTTTTGGGGAGCCTGGAGTTGGCGCTGCACGGGGCGAGTCTACAGGCGGTGGTGCTCGACATTCTTGAAACGGATGTATGTATATATGTATGCAGGCAGGTATTAAGTACGTGTGTGTGTGTGTGTGTGTGTGTGTGTGTGTGTGTGTGTGTGTGTGTGTGTGTGTGTGTGTGTGTGTGTGTGTGTGTGTGTGTTCACTTCTCATTCTTCTTACGACATCCGTTTACTGCACTTCAACTTTCATCCCCGTCAAGAAAGGCGTCTGAGTGAGTGAGTGAGTGAGAGAGTGAGGTCGGCGGTTTGCTGGCTGGCTGAGGCGTGCTGGCTAATGCGCGGCGCCAGATAAAGACAGACAAGACAACACGACCTTAGACTATGAGGCTCGCGGCGGGTCGTCATAACAAGCAGGTGGCGGCCTCAATTCCATTACCGGGGACTCGTGAGGTGGTGGCAGCCCCGTCCCTCCCCCTCCCTTCCTCTCCCTCTCTCTCCTCTCATAACAGTGCTCAAACGCAGCTTCCCCCAATACTTGATAGAGGAGGAAGGAGGGAGGAGGGAAGAGGAGGAGGAGTACCTGAAAGAAAGCAAAATTGGAAGACTTCGCTCCCATCTCCGCTGAAATTGTCCTCGCTACCACCACCACCACCGCCGCCGCCGCCGCCGCCGCCACGATCGCAAGTATTTCGACAGGGGAAAGGAAACATCGGAAGCCCTAAAACCCCTTCACCTAACCTCCATCCTCCTTCCTCTCCCCTCCCTTTCTCTCTTCGCCTGGCGGTCTAAGAGATAAATTACTCTTGGCGCTCGAGTTGCACGTTCATTACCGCCAACACAACGCGATACAGCGCTCTCCGACTCTCCCTCTCTCTCCCCTCCCGCTCCCTCCCTCTCCGCCTTGATCTCGCTGATACCCGAAGATTTTTCCCCCGTAAGGTATCCGCGCGCCTACCCATCGCCTCGCAAATGGGGTCTTCAATGCCTAGTAAGGCGAGAAACGGGACTAGAATGCACTTACCCAACTTTCGGTAATTGATTGTTCGCTAAAAAATGCAGACAATTTGAGGCGAATAAAAACCAGGTCTCGAGAGGATTGTGGAGTCGACATAATCCTTCCCTTCCTTCCTCCTCCTTTTCTTCTCCTCCTCTCTCCTCTTCCTCCTCCTCCCCCTCCTCTTCCCCGGGGTGTCGAGGAGAGCCCCAGGGGTAAACCTCGCCTCCAACCTGCGGGCTTTTGCGGTAATAGGATTAATGAAGCCACAAGATATGGCTCTGTTTCTAGTGTTTTCAGTGAGTGTGGGTCGTCAAAGAGGGTTCCAGACGGGGCGGGTAGGTAGAGGAAGGGAGGGAGATAAAAAGGAGTGAAGAAGGGAGGTAGGAGGAGGAGGAAGAAGGGGTGTCGCGCGGGCCCTGATGAAGGCATATGTTAAAGCCTGACTTCGATGTTGCCGCTAGACTTCGAGTATGCTTCATTGGTTTCTGGGGAGAGGCGGAGGGAAGGGAGGGAGGGATGGAGAGACGGGAGGAAAGAAGGAAGGAGGGAGAGAGGAGAGAGGAGGAGGAGGAAGGAGAGGCCAGAAGAGGAGGAGGTATGAAACAAAAAAGAGGAAAAAAATGAGATGAAGATAAAGTAAAAAAAAATAAATAAATAAAAACAAGAATACATGAAATTAAGAGCGAAGGAATGGAAGAGACGGAAGAGGAGGAGGAGGAGACGGAAGAGGAGGAGGAGGAGGAGGAGGAGGAAATGAGTTAGCTCAGAAAAGAAAAAAAAGTGAGATGTGTTTTGCAAGTATGTGAGCAAGGAGAGAGAGAGAGAGAGAGGGAGAGGTGATGGAGCGATGAGTGGAGGGAGAGAGAATGAGGAGGGAGAGGTAATGAGGGAGAGGGGGAGGTAATGAAGGTTGAAACACAGCCACACAAGAGACTAGTGAGTTTTTTTTTCTCCCTTTTTTTTCTTTCTTCCATTTCTTTCCTCCTCTCCTATTACTTCCTTCCTTCTTCCTCCACTTCATATCTTTCCCACTTCCTTCCTTTTACTTCTTAATTTTCTTTCCTTCAATGTTTTCTTCCTTCCTTTCTTTCTTTCTTCTCCCTTTCAATTCTTTCTATCTTCCTTCCTCCCGATTCTTCTTCCTTTCCTTTCTTTCTTTTCTTCTTTCTTCCTTTCACTTTTTTCCGTCCTCCTTCCTCTCCCTTCCTTCTCTCTTTCCCCGTCCTCCCCACTCCTTCCTTTCTTCCCACTCTTCTTCCTCCCCAAAAACAAACAAACCAAGCAACACGGCATCTCTTCACCCCCCTTTCCTCTCCCCAGGCCACACCAAACCAACTCAAGAAACACGACCTCCTCTCCTTTATCCTCCTCACCAAAACAACACAAGAAACACGACCTCCTCCTTCGATTCTTCTCCTCCAACCAAACCGAACAACCAAGCAACACGGCATCTCTTCACCCCCCTTTCTTTTCCCAACCCAACCCACCAACTCAAGAAACACGACCTCCTCTCCTTTATCCTCTTCACCAAAACAACACAGGAAACACGACCTCCTCCTTTGATTCTTCCCCTCCAATCAAAACAAAACAACCAACACATCTCCTATACGGCTATACCTCCTTCCCCTCCCTCCACCCACACCAAGCAACTCAAGGAACATCTCTCCCCCAACCTCCTCACCAAAACAAAAGAAACGCGACCCGCTCTCCTTATTCGCCTCCCCTCAACAAAACAAAACAAGCAACACACGACATCCCTTTCCCTCGCCCACACCAAACCAACTCACGAAACACGACCTCCTCTCCTTATCCTCCTCGCCCCGCCGCCGCCGCCGCCTCCGCCATCCCCGGGGCTCATTACGGTGAAATATTGACAGCGGCTAATGACAGTAATCAAAGGATAGATTCCGATGATCAGGCCTGTAATGAGGTATTCCGCGGGGTCGGGCGCGAGGTAAGAGCCCCTTGGTTGTTGGCAGCGCGCTTCTTAACTACTGCCGATAGCCGGGAAACGAGGGAGGGAGGGAGTGGGAGAGGAGGGGAAAGAGGGGTAGGGAAGGAAAGAAAGGGGGAAACGAGGGAAAGGAGAGGGAGGGAGAGAAAGAGTGGGAGAGGAGGAGGAGGGAATGAAGGAAAGAGGAGAGGGAAAGGAAGGAAGGGAGGAGTGGAAGGGAGAAAGAGGAACAGTAGGAGGGAGAAAGGGAGTGAAGGAAAGAAGGAGTAGGTGGAAGAATGAGAAAAAGAGGAAAGATTTTGAAAGGAAAGGAAAGAATGAAGGAATAATGGATGAAAGGGAATAGAAGAAGCAGAAGAAATTGGCGAAGAAAAAAGAACGAGATGAATGAATGAATGAATGAAGAAAGGAAAGGAAAGGAAAGAAAAGGGAAATAAGAGAAGATGGGAGGGATGTTGGAAGGGAAGGGAGAGAGGAAATAGTAGAAGTAGTAGTAGTAGTAGTAGTAGTAGTAGTAGTAGTAGTAGTAGTAGTAGTAGTGGTGGTGGTGGTGGTGGTGGTGGTAGTAGCAGTAGTAGCAGTAGTAGTAGTAGTAGAAGTAATATCACTAATTATATTCTCTCTCTCTCTCTCTCTCTCTCTCTCTCTCTCTCTCTCTCTCCTCCTCCTCCTCCACCTCCTCCCCCCTCCGTATTGTTAACATGGGCGGCGTTATCAGGTAATTAGTCGCAAATTACACCTCTAATTGAGAATTTAGTGAGTACTTAAAACCCGGGATAATGGAAGGGGCCGTTTGCATTTTATTATTGAGGCGCTGAAACGCTTTTTTACGAACGTTTTTGAGGCTGAAGGGATAATGGGGTGCGCGAGTGAGGGGTGGGGGGGGGAGGAGGAGGGGAGGGAAGAAGGAAGGGGAGGGAGAGAGGAGAAGAGAGGAGGAAGAGAGGGGGGAGAAGGAAGAGGAGAAGAAGGATGGAAGGAAGGGAGGAAGGGGGGATGGGGGAGGGGGAAGGGATGGATGGATATGGAGGAAGGGATGGATATGGAGGCTGAAGGGATGGAATGGGAGGAGGAGGGATGGAGGTGAAGGGATGGAGGGGAAGGGATGGATAGGAGGAGAGGGAAGGGATGGATATGGAAGGGGAAGGGATGGATATGGAGACTGGAACAGAAGGAAGGGAGGGAAGAGATGGGGTATGGAAGGGAAGGGAGGGAAGGGATGGGATGGATATGGAGGGGAAGGGATGGATATGGAGGAGAATGGAAGGGATGGATATGGAGGGGAAGGGATGGATATGGAGGAGAAGGGAAGGGATGGATATGGAGGAGAAGGGAAGGGATGGATATGGAGGGGAAGGGATGGATATGGAGGAGAAGTTAAGGGATGGATATGGAGGGGAAGGGATGGATATGGAATGGAAGGAAAGGAATGGGAGAGAAGGAAGGGAAGGAAAGGAAAGGAAAGAGAAGCAGATGAAAAGAAAATGAGAGTGAGAGAGGAGGAGACGAGGAGGAAGGGAAAGGAGGAAGATGGAAGAGGGAGATTAGAGAAGAAAATGAAAGAAATGGGAAGTAGAAGAGAAGAAACGGTAGAGAGGCATGGAGGGGAAGGGGGAAAGGAAGAAGGAAAGGAAAAAGGAGGAAGGAGAGGAAAAAGGAGGGAGAGGAGAGAGAGAGAGAGAGAGAGAGAGAGAGAGAGAGAGAGAGAGAGAGAGAGAGAGAGAGAGAGAGAGAGAGAGAGAGAGAGAGAGAGAGAGAGAGAGAGAGAGAGAGAGAGAGAGAGAGAGAGAGAGAGACCCCCACTCCATCACCAACCTCACCCACACATATTTCCACCTCTTCTCTCCCCTACAACACACACACACACACACACACACACACGAACTTTTATGTCTCGCGCACACACAAAATAAAATAAAAACAATAATGATGAGTTTAAGGAGGGAAAAGGGAAAAGACTGAACTAATTATTACTACATATATTACAAACCCGGTATCAATACTTAAACACCTCTATTATTACCATTTTTTCCTCGCTCCCTTTCTTCCTTGTCTCCCTCCCTCCATACCTCCCTGTCTCTCATGCCCTCACTCACTACTTTCATACATTATTTCCGTTCTTCCATTTCTGTTTCCTTCCCTGAGTTCCCTCCCTCCCTCTCTCCTTTGTTTTCGCTATTTCCCTCTTTTACTTTCTCTCCTCCCTCTCTCCTTTGTTTCCGCTATTTCCCTCTTTTACTTTCTCTCCTCCCTCCCTCGACCCCTCCTTTCCTGTCTCTCATTCCCTCACTCACTCCCATAAATTGCTATATCCATCCCTCCCTCCCTGCCTTCCCTTCCTTACTCGTCTCCCTCCCCCCTTCACTCACTCACGTTTGTACTCCTTCATCTCACTAAGGTCAAAGCAATTCATTCATAAAGAGGATGGAAAAGGGTTTGATCCGCGCTTCGATCTGTCTCAGCCTCTCAGCCTCCACTCAGACCGCATCACTGCTCTCGGTACGATGCTTGGTCTGGTTAGTTATGTGTCTGGTCATTAACCCGCATAATAATGAGCCCTGGAATGAAGTAAGTGTCAGATGATATCCAACGAGGGATCTATAGGAAGGGAATTCGTTAACTCGGCTTCGAACGGTCCCGGACTCCGCTAGAGAAGGATTCACTGATCCGATTCGAATCCTTGGTCTAGTCACTCTTGTCTTTCGTTTCTAATCAGTTTAACGCATAATATCTATACCCAGGAATGAATAGCCTGTGCCTCAGATAAATAATACCCAAAAGTCGATGTTCAGGACACACGGAAGGCTTGGTAACGGACGAAAATAGCGTAAAATAAGAGAAATCACATACGAGCATCTCGGAGTGTTTTTTTCCCGTTTTTAGTCAATAGAGCGAGTAATATTGTACCCAGGAGTGAATAGTGGGTGTCTTAGCTAAATAATATCCAACAGGCTTTCAAAACAACACACACAATGCTTAACAGACGAAGAAAATGGTCTGATAGCGAAAATAATAACAGAAATTCACCTATCAACATCTGTTTTTTTCCCCGTTTCTGGTCAGTAATACGCATAATATCTACCCAGGAATAAATAGCTTGTGTCTTAATGAAATAATAACCAATAAAGAACGTAGAGAAACCATAGAAAGCTTGACAGGTAGTGTAAATGATCTGAAATAAACGAAAACATAAAATCACTTACCGACATCCAAGGGTCAGGCAGCCATAATTCCTCCCCTCCTTCCTCCTCGTCCTTTCTTCATTATTTATCTCCTTCTACGCCTTGCCGGGACTCGAAGGCCTGTACACTGGTTCCATGATTGTCCATACACCGGTACGCAACACAAGATAAGGTTATGAAAGTCTTAAAACGCTAAAAATCACTAAAATGTCACGTAAGCACTCAACCCGCGGACCTGACACATCTACCCCCCGCCATGTTTGAATCTTCTCCGATCCATTTTGTCCGTTACTTCGGCTCCAGCTTACCGACAATGAATAACTAAGTGAATTCCAAACCTTTTTATATAAGATTGATTATAAAAAGTTGATTTGTTACTGCATTGTTATATATGTCCAATTTCTACGGATTTATTGTATATCTAAAGCCGTTTTCTCGAACATTTCAGGGCTAACGCATCTAAATTTGAAAGTGCTTTGGAGGCGGTTATTGAGTCTCCACCTCTCCCCCTTCCACTCATACCTCTCTCTCTCACAAGTACTCCTCCACCCTATCCTTCCACCTTACAAGTGGGCTTCCTCTCCCAGTCGATCCACAAGACTCACTTCCATACATCTTCACAAACTCCCCACTCCACATCCTCTCAACATGGTCAAACCACTTCCATGTGTTTCTCTTTACCCACTCCACTACTCCACACTCCACTCCCTCTGGACATGTACCCACGCCACATCTTTCATTGCTCTCCCCCTCCCATCTCGTCACTCCACAGACTCCTCTCAAATAGTTCATTTCCACAGCGCACACTCTTGGCTGCTGTGCCCTACTCCATGTCCACGTCTGACCCATATGTCGATGTTGGCAGGAGAATACTATCCCTCATGTCCCTCCTAACTTCCATGGACACATTTCTTCCTTTCATAATTCTTGTAAGAGATCCTATGATACTCCTGCCCTTTACAACTCTTATTTCTCCATCCATGTTTCCATAGCACTGTTCCTAAATACCTGAACTCTTTTACTGCCTCCATCCTCTCTCCGTCATTCTTGCACCTATGTTTCCCACTTTTGCTTTCATTTTTCTCATGCAGCCATCCATAAAAATATTGATCAGCCATTGTGACATCAAACTCCATCCTCTCTCCGTCATTCTTGCGCCTATGTTTCCCACTTTTCCTTTATTTTTTCTCATGCAGTCATCCAAAAATATATTGAACAGCCGTTGTGACATTAAACAGCCCTGTCGCACCCCCACACCAATGGCAAAACCAGGGCCCCCATACTACTTTCCCGGGGCCTGGCTATTTCTTGTCTTTTTACGCAGCCCACAAACCAAGCTCTGTCTGTGTATCTGACTATCTATAACCTAAGCATTGTCTCTACCGTCATTGCAATATTGAACTTAGTATCTGGATCTGCATTTATTAATTTTCAAGCACCCACAACACAACTATATTTCTTGTCTTTTCACGCAACTCACAGATTGATTCATAGCTACACAAATAACTTCCTATGTCCCTCCCTTCAGTACTCTAATCAACCCTCAAGTGATGGCATTTCTCGATCTTGAAGGCACACAAACATTGACAACTATATTCCTTGTCTTTTTATGCAGCCCACAGATCAAGTTCTGTCTGTGTATCTATCTATAACCTAAACTTCATCTCTATCGTCATTGCAATATTGAACTCAGTATCTGGATCTGCATTTATTAACCCGGTAGCTGCGGGGATCATGTTTCTTAAAGGTCCCTCTAAGCGAGAAAAATGAGAAAAAATCATCACTCACACAAACCATTTCATGATGTATATCCACGCATTTGTGATCAGTTTATGTATCATCTATTTTGGGGGGTTATATCATGGCACAAATTTGGTCCGTCGCTGCTACCGGGTTAATCTTCAAGCACTCACAACACGGCTATATTTCTTCTCTTTTCACGCAACTCAGAGATTGATTTGTAGCTACGTAAATAACATCCTATAAGCCCTCCCTTCAGTAATTCAATCAACCCTCAAGTGATGGCATTTCTCGATCTTGAAGGCACACAAACATTGACAACTAGATTTCTTGTCTTTTCACGCAACTCACAGATTGATTTGTAGCTACATAAATAACTTCCTATAGGTATCCCTCCCTTCAGAACTCTAATTGACTCTCAAGTGTTGGCGTTTCTCGATCTTGAAGGCACACAAACATTGACAACTAGATTTCTTTATTGAAAACAATGTACAACACCAAGAGTACTATTATAAACATTTGAAGTAGCAGCAGCAAAACCTCAGTCATTAACACTTCCCCTCATGAAGTAGTAGTAGTCGTAGTAGTAGTAGTAGTAGTAGTAGTAGTGGCAACAACTATATAGTGTATCCAGGTCACTCACACACACATACACACACACTCACACACTATCGGTAGGTCGTCAACAAGGATATTATAAAATTTCTCCGTTGAAAATTAAACAGTATCTCCACTAGCTCTTGTACTACTTATACGATAAATTACCTGCAATGTCAGAATACACCTTATGCACCTCGGGCAAACGGGAGCAGAACGTGTGACTGCGGGAAAGAGGAAAACACGAAGAACAAAGAACACGGGAAAAACTGAAACGTCGGCAAACAATCCTAACACAAACACACTGAAATTTTAGAAAAACTGAGACATCAGCAAACAATCCTAACACAAACACACTGAAATTCTAGAAAAACTGAGACATCGGCAAACAATCCTAACACAAACACACTGAAATTCTAGAAAAACTGAGACATCAGCAAACAATCCTAACACAAACACACTGAAATTCTAGAAAAACTGAAACATCGGCAAACAATCCTAACACAAACACACTGAAATTCTAGAAAGACTGAAAAATGGACGATTAAACAAAACGAAGACACTGAAATTCTAATGAGTGTTGATAGCCGAGTTTGTTAAGCTTCCGTATCCTTCCTGACTGACTCTTTTCTTCTCCGGCCAGGCTGTCGTCTACTATCTATAAATCCACCTTGAGGTTAGACTATGTTAAGCCGCCCAGCCCACCAATACACCTCATGGACAGTACACAACAGGACCAACGCCCACTCGATTCTACACTTCAAACTCCTTTTAACCTGTTCATAATTAGTCTTTAGAATTTGCAAACCTCAACTGGAATATGACTCGGTATAGTAAAGGAGAAATTAACTTTGTATCTGCTAATAACAAGTGTTGGAATTGTATCACTAATTACTCTTTAGAATTTGCTTATAAATCTGTTTCTCAGTGGATTAAGTCTTGAAAACCTGTTCCTTGATTAAATAGATTCTCGTTAACCTTTTTCTATTGGATTAAAGCACAATGAATCTGTTTTCTAGAATTGCAAAGTCTCTAAAACCCGTTCCTTAGTCTTAGAAATTTGAGTTGACGTCTTAAAAAACCTGTTCCTTGATTAAATAGATTCTTGTTAACCTTTTTCTATTGGATTAAAGCACAATGAACCTGTTTTCTAGAGTTGCAAAGTCTCTAAACCCCGTTCCTTAGTCTTAGAAATTTGGGTTGACATCTTAAAAAACCTCTTCCTTGATTAAATAGATTCTCGCTAACCTTTTTCTGTTGGATTAAAGCCCAATATACCTGACTCCTAGGGTATCAAAGTCTCTAAAACCTGTTCCTTAGTCTTATAAATTTGGATTATGTCTTGAAAACCTGTTCCTTGACTAAATAGATTCTCATTAACCTTTTTCTATTGGATTAAAGCACAATAAATCTGTTTTCTAGAGTTGCAAGTCTCTAAAACCTGTTCCTTAGTCTTAGAAATTTCAATTGACATCTTAAAAAACCTGTTCCTTGACTAAACAGATTCTCGTTAAACTTTTTCTGTCGGATTAAAGCCCAATCAATAAAACCTGTTCCTTAGTCTTAGAAATTTGAGTTGACGTCTTGAAAAACCTGTTCCTTGATTAAATAGATTCTCGTTAACCTTTTTCAATAGGATTAAAGCCCAATAAATCTGTTTCCTAAAGTATCAAAGTCTCTAAAACCTGTTCCTTGGTCTTATAAATTTGGATTACGTCTTGAAAACCTGTTCCTTGATTAAATAGATTCTCGTTAACCTTTTTCTATTGGATTAAAGCCCAATAAATCTGTTTTCTAGAGTTGCAAAGTCTCTAAAACCTGTTCCTTAGTCTTAGAAATTTCGATTGACATCTTAAAAAACCTGTTCCTTGATTAAATAGATTCTCATTAACCTTTTTCTGTCGGATTAAAGCACAATGAACCTGCCTCCTAGGGTATCAAAGTCTCTAAAACCTGTTCCTTAGTCTTAGAAATTTGGATTACATCTTGAAAACCTGTTCCTTGATTAAATAGATTCTCGTTAACCTTTTTCAATAGGATTAAGGCCCAATATACCTGACTCCTAGGGTATCAAAGTCTCTAAAACCTGTTCCTTAGTCTTATAAATTTGGATTACGTCTTGAAAACCTGTTCCTTGATTAAATAAATTCTCGTTAACCTTTTTCTATTGGATTAAAGCACAATGAACCTGTTTTCTAGAATTGCAAAGTCTCTAAAACCTGTTCCTTAGTCTTAGAAATTTGGATTAGTCTTGAAAACCTGTTCCTTAGTCTTAGAAATTTGGATTACGTCTTGAAAACCTGTTCCTTGATTAAATAGATTCTCGTTAACCTTTTTCTGTTGGATTAAAGCCCAATATACCTGCCTCCTAGAGTATCAAAATTTCTAAAAGCTGTTCCTTGGATTGAAGCTGAATTATTTATAATGTATGAGTCCTATGAACTTGTTGCCTCATGGATCGAAGGGCCATAAATCTGTTTCTTAGTTAATTAAAGTCTCAATAACCCCCCTTATCCACTCATCCCTCCTCATCCCTAATTTAACACATGTAGGGCAGCTGGTCATCATCTGCCTTATCTAGCTAACTAATTTCCCTTCCCTCATATGTTCTTGCAGGCAGTTTCAGTAATGACGTTTATTTTCTATTTCTCTTCTCTCAGTCCCTCCAACATCAGCGAACCACCTCATAATATTCTTTACTGCACCTTTGTAAGCAGCGAATCTACTCTCTACTGTGCAGGATGTGTCAATGAGGTGTTTTTTGCCTTCAACACTCACTAACAAACTAGCAGAAAATAAGTTCATTGATTTGAGAACGACTTAAAGGGCTGTTACACTGGGCAAATTTTCCGTGGATCTTCAGTCAACCCACGATTTCCGTTGGCGTGGTTCTCATATTTCCATGGTTTTCTGACGCGTCCACGATCCTCCAAAGGTACGATAGATATCACTGAAGGATGACGGTATTACTCACCATCATCATCATCAGCAATAACAAGAAACAAATGAGAACCATGTTAACGGAAATCGTGGTTTGACTGAAGATCACGGAAAATTTGCCCAGTGTAATAGACCCTTTACTCTTCACATAAAATCATTGACATATCAGTGAAATAAAACACTCTTTCCTTCATCAACAAATACTGACCAAGGAGGTAAAGCTTCATCCCTGAATATCAAAGAATACCAAGGTTTCAAAAGAGGTAAATTCCACCCACGCGTCCGTCTACAACACTACCTACAAAACGTGGAGACTTCATAGTGATCAGCACCGGCCCCTTCCACCCCAGACGTATGGTTGTCTACTCGTCTACTGGTCTAGCAGAAAAGAGGAAGCAGTAGGAAAGCATGCAAAGGACTGTACTTCTTCACAATAGACAGCTTTCTTAAGGTCCTAGGAGTGGTGAACAAGTATGGAGATTCACGCCTCAAAACACACAACTACCTTCAGGAAAAATATTTTGTTTGCTTGCAGCTAACACTCGCAGCGTACAGCGCACCGCCCACGCACACCCTAGAGTAATCACAGCTTGTAGCCATGACTGATGAGGAATTCGTTTTAAGAATTCTGGATGAACAATGTTACTACATACATCACTAGCTACTTGGGTGTAGGAGTCGCAAATCACTCGTCCATTCTTCAAGATATATCACACACACTTTATATATATACTGCCCGAGGCCCTGCCAATGTACCTACTACTTAGAAACAATAGACTTTACAATCCTATGGTATGATGCAACAGTTAACTTCATTTTTACATCAGGTCTTGAACGCTCTGCAACAAGGGACCGACGGAGAGCGGCCAGCGGTAATATTATATCCACTACGAGAGGGTCTACGATTAAGGTTCAGAGTGTCGTGGAAGGAGACTCGCTAACAAGTAACTAGGTACCTTCAAGTTGGTGAAATCTCAATGTATACAAAATTATACAAGGCTTGATCATGCCCACTGCATTTAACATTAACAACGTCGCAATATATAGTTGACTCGATACTCGGACTCGCAGTTTTCTATCAGTATCTTTATCTTCATTTCCGTGGCGCCTCATTGCTTGGATTCTATGAACGTGGGAGTTATGTTTAAGTAGACGCTTTGTACTGACCTTCTGGGGTAAGTCCTAAACAACTGGCCATTAACCTCTTCAGTACCATGACGCAGTATATGAGTCATTTTCATCTCTAATACTATAGAGACTAGAGTATGTTGTGCTACATGGTCATTGGATTATTCTAAGAAAACAACCAGACCATGGATATGTTATGAGAGGTTTGTCTTTTTGTTACAAACTTCAAACAGTGTATCCAAGTCAAGTACAAAAAAATATATATACCTACTGCATATTGCTTGATAGTGAACGCCTTTCCTAACACTAGCAGGATGTGGCGTGACTGTTTTACTTCTCTTACGGCAAGTAGTTCACATTAGCAGAAATTTTTCAGCTTTTAACCGAAACAAAAAAATATATATGTACTGTATACTGCTTGATAATAAACACCTTTTCAAGCACTATATCCCGATGTGGCGTGAATGTTACACTCTCTTCCGGCAAGTAGTTCACATTAGCGGATGTTTTTAAACTTTATACCTAACCAAAAAATATATATGTACTGTATACTGCTTGATAATGAACACCTTTTCAAGCACTATATCCCGATGTGGCGTGAATGTTACACTCTCGTCTGGCAAGCACTTCACAATAGCAGATATTTTTCAGCATAAACATAACAAAGAGAAATTATTTTACAGCATCGATGAAGAACAATTCCGGCAACTGTCCGTCTCCTGTGATTCAACCTCTCACACACACACACACACACACACACACACACACACACACACACACACACACACAGACAGACACACACACCACATGGCTGTCTAGTCTCTAAAATAGTAAACTTCAACTGAAATATGACTCGGTATAGTAAGGGAGAAAGTAACACTGTATCTTCTAATAACAAGTGTCGGAATGTTATAAAAAATTACGTACTTTTTAAAATTTGTTAACATTAATATGACTTTTCGAGCAGTAAGAACAGAGTTAAGTCTGCCTCTGCTATTGATAAAAGTTGAAATTTGATCACTTATAATTGTCGTAGAATTCTGTAAACATCGAATATGACTTTTAAAATACAGTGAGGGGGAAAAAATTGCTTTGTACCTCATAACAAGTTTAAATTTTATCGCTAAGTTGTCGTTAAATTCCGTAAACGTCAAATATAACTTTTAGAATACAAAGAGAGAGAGAGAGAGAATTACTTTGTACCTCATAATAACAGGTGTTGAAAATTTATTCCTATATTTGGTTTTTAAAATTGTAAACATCAAATATGGCTTTTTAAAATACGGCAAGGATAGAAAACCCTTTGTATCTCCTATTAACAAGTACTGAAATTTTATCACTAAGTTGTCTTTAAATTCCGTAAACATCAAATATGGCTTTTTAGAACAGCAAGGATAGAGAACCCTTTGTATCTCCTATTAACAAATGTTGAAATTTTATCACCAAGTTGTCTTTCAATTCTGTAGACATCAAATATGGCTTCTTAGAGAACAGCAAGGATAGAAAAACCCTTTGTATCTCCTATTAACAAGTACTGAAATTTTATCACTAAGTTGTCTTTAAATTCTGTAGACATCAAATATGGCTTCTTAGAGAACAGCAAGGATAGAAAAACCTTTGTATCTCCTATTAACGACTGAAATTTTATCACTAAGTTGTCTTTAAATTCCGTAAACATCAAATATGACTTTTTAGAGAACAGCAAGGATAGAAAAACCTTTGTATCTCCTATTAACAAGTACTGAAATTTCATCACCAAGTTGTCTTTAAATTCCGTAAACATCAAATATGACTTTTTAGAACCGCACAATGAGGGGAAAAAATATTTGCATCTTCTATTTTGGACTCACAACCCTTGCACTGACACCATACTCAAGTTCACCACACACAATAATCACACAGGAAGTCTCTCAAACAGTAGGCAGCAAATATGATTCTAGTACAGTGAGGGAGGAAAAACTGCATCTCGGAACAACAAATTAAAACTCCATCGTTAACATCGTCCTGACACGCTATACATGAGCTGCCACAACCAACGACAGGCAAGTTAACTGGAAGAGCTCTCGGCTGGTGGATCAAATGTTTCCTTTGGGTCATCGTTGAAGCTCCCAAAAGAAGGCACATGGCTAATCAACAGAGTGAGGTGAAGGACTGTCAAGTCATGTGTGCAGCAGAGCCTGGAGGGGCGAGCAGACTAGCGGCCGTCACCCACACTGTGAATGGGTCTAAGTACAGGAGGTGATGTTGAAAAAAGAACGTCTTTATATTTCTAAACAACCGCCTTTGATAAAAAAAAATCTAGATAACTTTCATGTATTTTTATCTTATCGTAACTTTTTTTTCTGCATTCCCTGACTTTCATTTAAACTACGTCAAATCCTGCGTAACTTCACACATACAAATTCTTCTTATAGTCGATTAAAACAGAGTAACGGTTTCACATTTTCACCGCTGCTGTGTGGATAGGTCAGTGCTCCATAGTTTCGATCATTACGATTACATACGCTGAACAGTACAACCAATTCTTATAATTAATCAAAATGGGGTAATGGTTTCTTATTTCCATTCAGTTTCAGTATGCAAAGGTCAGTTCTCCAGCTTGACCAATCAGGCAGCGACCAGTTAATAAGGTTGGGGTCATTCGGTTTAGCTGTGTGACCTCAGTACTCCTATGTCACAATGGTTCTTGAGCCTCTAGTGGGTACGAGCCCATTACCCCGAGGCACAGGGCCAGCGCGACATTCTAAGAGTGGCGAGTTGCAGGCATTTTTTTTTGTGTACTCTTTTTATTGCCCTTGAGCCGTGTCCTCTGATGTAAAATGAATAAATAAATAAATAAAATAAAAAATCTGATGACCACAGTTCACTTTGCCCAGGAAGCCAACTCGTCCAGGCCGTGATAGACGATGTTAATTCAAATTCGTGATGACGTATTTTACTTTGGACCCCAACGCACTTTCTTGAGATATTTTGATGGTAAATAACCGCACCGCTAATACAAAATACAATTATAAAACTGCAGGACCAACACAACAAACGGAAAACGGAGCCGAGATAACAATTTTGTTTTACAGCTAAAGAAACCGCTCAAGGGCAACAAAAAAAAAAGCCCGCTAATCGCCGTTCCCACAAAGACAAAAGAAATGAGCGGCCGAAAGAGAGGTCAATTTGCATAACAACCGACCTCTCTTTCGTCCACCTCTTTGGATTCTTTTTGAGCAGCGAGTAGCGGGCTTTTTTTATTATTGTTTCCTTTTTTTGTGTCCTTGAGCTGTCTCCTTCGTTGTATATAAAAAAGAGAGACAGATGCAAAAAAAGAAACACACACACACACACACACACACACACCTTCAATATATACCTAATCGCAAGACATACGACTCCATCAAGAAATGCCTCCAGCTAGACCGCACTGCCGATCCATACACGGTTAAATACAGTCTTGCACGTTGAAGAGATAACCACAACACACACACAACAGAAAAGACTGAGTTCTGGAAATATAACATGGCCAACAAAAGTGAGTGACGACCTCTACTATGCACAGCCCCCAGGAAGCAGAGTGCCATTTACACGCTCTGCAGCATCAAGATCAAGTCCAGGAAATGGTTTTATAATGTCAAATCTACTTGTGTTAATGTAGTGTAGTGACTATGCCTGATGAACGAGCCTCCCATAACCCACTTAGCTAGGGGGGTATCTATTTTCTAACACGTCCTCTGCGCGTATCGAAACACACGAGAAATGAATCAAGACCAGGAGAGGGTATTCGCCGGCTGCCTGGGATTGAACCCGTGACCAGCGTGACGAGAGAGCCACTCCCTACCGAGTCGGCCAAAGAGGTCCCCCCTGGCTAAGTGGGTTATGGGAGGCTCGTTCATCAGGCATAGTCGCCGCGCTATATTAAGTCCAGCGAAGATTTACTCTCTCAAGAAGCTCTCCACTGCATGACTTTCCAGCTTACTCTTCAAGACGTGAGGAAGAAAGGCTACAATTTAGAATACAGTAGCTACATAGATGACATAGATTTACAATACAGTAGCTCTCTATGGGAAAATATCACTTATTCTCTTCTGATCAGCCTGCCACTTTACACTCGCACATACGACACTTAACACTCTTACTTATAACACACAGTTCACCTCAGTTTATGACACACAGTTCACTTCCATCACCTTTCAACCTGGAGCTCTCGGAAGAAAATATTGTAATGTGTTTTCCCGTAGCGTCTGAATCTTGAGAAACGATACGTACCGAAACCTTTCACAGTGGTTTGCATATCTACCAAAGGAACTGTTATTTATTTTCGAGACAGATGAGGAACGAAATATATGAGATAAACGAGAGTGGTGTTGCCGTTAACCTCTGGAATTTCGTTTACATGAAAGTTTCCGAACGTGATGTTTACAACTGAAGATTCACATATGCAAATTCTTTCTTTACGTAATCTTTTGGACATGCTTGTTTTCCCTAGTAATATCTTAAGAGTACATGAGTATCTTTAGCTTAGGAATTAAATGTTAACAAGTTCAGTATGAGGAATTATATAATACCATCCTTGTATTTCTTAACTCCTGCATTTGACAATTAAAAAATCTAGGTAACTTTCCATATATTTTCTAGCTTATCGTAACTTTTTTCCTGCATTCCCTGACCTTTATTTAAACTACGTCAAATCCTGCGTAACTTCATACATACAAATTCTTCTTATAATCAATCAGAACAGAGCAACCATTTCATATAACAGACATACCCACATATGCAGCTTCTTTTCAATGGCTGTTTTTCGCATGGGGACGATAACATACTTCATTGACCAGCACCTTGCCACTTTCTACATTTTTCCGAGGGTATGATGACCAGTTCTTATAAAATACTACTACGCTCTTTTTGTCGTAAGGTTGAGTTAGTTCTGGGCCGTAGTGAGTCTTGCGTGTAATGAACATGTAACTCAAATCGACCTCTGAAAAAGCTGTATGAGTGTTAACGGAATATACCAACTTCCTACTTCAAAATGACCAGTTCTTAAAAATGCTACTATGTTCTTTTATGTTGTAAGGTTGAGTTTAATGTTTAGGCCATAGTGAGTCTTTCTTATAACAAACATGTAACTCAAATCGACCTCTGAAAAAGCTGTATGAGTGTTCATGGAATATACCAATTTCCTACTTCAAAATGACCAGTTCTTAAAAATGCTACTATGTTCTTTTATGTTGTAAGGTTGAGTTTAATGTTTAGGCCTTAGTGAGTCTTTCTTATAACAAGCATGTAACTCAAATTGACCTCTGAAAAAGTTATATGAGTATTAACGGAACCTATCAGCTTCCTACTTCAAAATGACCAGTTCTTATAAAATACCACTACGTTCTTTTTGTCGTAAGGTTAAGTTTTCTGCTTGGGCCGTAGTGAGTCTTTCTTATAACAAACATGTAACTCAAATCGACTGCCTACTTCAAAATGACCAGTTCTTATAAAATACCACTACGTTCTTTTTGTCGTAAGGTTGAGTTAGTTCTTGGCCGTAGTGAGTCTTTCTTATAACAAACATGTAACTCAAATCGACTTCCTACTTCAAAATGACCAGTTCTTATAAAATCCTACTATGTCCTTTTATGTCGTAAGGTTGAGTTAGTTCTGGGCCGTCGTGCGTCTTGCGTATAACAAACATGTAACTCAAATCAACTGCCTACTTCAAAATGACCAGTTCTTATAAAATACCACTACGTTCTTTTATGTCGTAAGGTTGAGTTAGTTCTGGGCCATAGTGAGTCTTTCTTATAACAAACATGTAACTCAAATCGACTGCCTACTTCAAAATGACCAGTTCTTATAAAATACCACTACGTTCTTTTTGTCGTAAGGTTGAGTTAGTTCTGGGCCGTAGTGAGCCTTGCGTATAACAAACTTGTAACTCAGATTGACGGGTGAAAAAGTTGGTATGAGTAAAGGAAAGTTTCGACCCACTTCAGACAGCAGAGGAGTCAGTTCAAGGGCATAAAAGATGGTTACAAATGTGAAAGAAAAGCCCGCTGGTCATTCTACGTATTTTGATATTAAACGTTGTGTGTTGATCGAGTCCACTACTTCCAATGTTCAATGTGTCTCTAGTAACTACCAAACAACAACCTCAAACCAAAACCAATCAATCAAAAGGGGCATACACCAGAGGGAGCGTTACCTCACCCACCCTGACCAAAAAAAAACGGAATATAAAGTAAACTAAAATATTGTATAGCCTAACCTACAACAATCCCGAACCAAAATCAATCAACGTTGCCATACACCAGGGGGGGCGTTACCTCACCCACCCTAACCAAAAACCAGTGACCTCAACTATCCGATAACCTAACCTACACAAAAATCGGCAGAATCACCCACGGTTTCAAAAGAGGCACAATACTAAAACACGTGTTGCATTGGAATTCACAATCAACATTTTTATTATCTCTAAAGTCATAGTGTTTGGCGTCCACGAAATCCGAGAGTCGTACAAGCGCCGACCAGAGGACCCATGCAGCTAGGTAGGTTAGGCAGGCCGGCACATTGACCCGACCCCAAACCTCGCTGCTTGACAAGGACTCAGTGTGTTCCTCGTACTCCACATGGCAGCGCATAGTTCACCGTATATACTCAAGGAAACATCTAAAGAGGTCCCTATTCTCAAGCATTTCCAGGCTTACATGTACACTCAAATTTGGTAAGGCTTTTGTCAAGGTTGTTTTGGGTATTGCCATGGGTAGTTTTATGAGCCTAGTGATAGTCTGGCAAGGCTTTCATAGAGGTTGTTGTGGGTATTTCCATGGGTAGTTTTATGAGCCTAATGATAGTTTGACAAGGCTTTCATAGAGGTTGGTGTGTTAGTATTTCCATGGGTAGTTTTATGAGCCTAATGATAGTTTGACAAGGCTTTCATAGAGGTTGTTTTGGGTTGATATTTCCAAGGGTAGTTTGATGAGCCTTGTGATAATTTGACAAGGCTTTCATAGAGATTGTTGTTCCATAGAGGTTGTTGGGTTGATATTTCCATGGGCAGTTTTAGGAGCCCAATGATAGTTTGACAAGGCTTCCAAAGAGGTTGTTGGGTTAATATTTCCATGGGGAGTTTTATGAGCCTAGTGATAGTTTGAAAAGGCTTCCATAGAGGTTGTGGTGTTGGTATTTCCATGGGTAGTTTTATGAGCCTTGTGATAGTTTGACAAGGGTTTCATAGAGGTTGTTGGGTTGATATTTCCATGGGTAGTTTTAAAAGCCTAGTGATAGTTTAACAAGACTTCTGCACTATGAATGTGGAAAAACAGCAATGAGAACCCAACTAATCTCCTTTATGACCTTTGAAAATATTTATTGTGAGAGCCGGAAGCATTTAAGAATATGAACCTCGGTATTTTAAGGGTTTGAAGGTCAGGTTAAAGAGACTGAACTCTACTTGGATGCTACTTTCTAAAGGGATCAAATTCTTTCTTATCGAGTGCATCGCCGCCTTGGAAGATGGTCACCGTTGGGTACACGAGGTCAACTTCAACACAAGAACGCACGCTACCTACATATTTCCTCGTGACGCCTCAAAAAACTCACACAAACTGCTCCGTATAAAGCTACTGGTGTTCACATTGATGATTAAGAAAATATAGGAGACACCAGTAACCTTACCAATGATTAAAAAAAGCTTATTGTTAAAGGAGAACGAACAACTTCACATTTTCAGCCATGCAAAGTCGTGATTATTCCCTATAAGTAAAGCACAGGTATTGACAATCGCCCCGACAAGTTGAACCTTTGATCTCGGGAAGGGCAATTGTTCACGCCGCACACACACGCACGCACTAACACACGCACACGAAACAATAAACGTAATAACTATAAGAGTAGTAGTAGTAGTAGTGATAATTGAAATAATACAAATAATAATAATAATAATAGTAATAATAATAATAATGATAAGCTGAAGTTCTCCTTAGATGGAAGCATAAGTTATCAGAATTTTCCGAAGCATTTAACGAAAGTCCAATGTAGATTTAACCCATTAGCAGTGACGGGCCAAATTTGTGGCTTTACCATGTACCAGCGATGGTCCAAATTTGTGGCTTTACCGTGTACCAACGACGAGCCAAATTTGTGGCTTTACCGTGTACCAGCGACGGGCCAAATTTGTGGCTTTACCGTGTACCAGCGACGGGCCAAATTTGTGGCTTTACCGTGTACCAGCGACGGGCCAAATTTGTGGCTTTACCGTGTACCAGCGACGGGCCAAATTTGTGCCATGATAAAGACCCACAAAACAGATGATACATAAACTGATCACAAATACATTGATACATATGAAATGGTTTGCAAGAGTGATGATTTTTTTCTCCTTTTTCTCGCTTCGACGGACCATTAAGAAACATGGTCCCTGCTTGATGGACTTTATAGAATCACACGCAACAAGGCTCATCATTTATCCATTTCACCAAAGTATAATTTTTCCCAGAACTCAAACTGCATGGATGATCTCAAAATGAATACCAGTTTGAGCGAGACTTTTTCCTTTGCCTGCTTTCAGTAAATGCTAATAGATTAAAGCGATTGGGATGACATGAACACTTGCAAACGATAACTCTGTAAGTGTTGACCATAACCATGATTGTTCCTCTCTATAGAACATTCAAATATAAGAAAAATTTGCCAACAGGAATTTTCTGACCCACTTAATTTAGTCCATCTAAGGTAGAACTCAATTAATATAAGGTAGAACTCAATTAATATAAGGTAGAACTCAATTAATATAAGGTAGAACTCAATTAATATATGTAGTAACACTAGAGATTATAAAGTAAAGCTTACGGTAAATAAACGTCAAAAACAAGAATATATAGTATTAAACCCCAAACCACAACTTAAAGTCTACGAACCTACCGTCAAGAATCTAGAAACTCTACAGATGAATCAACATGGAAGCCTTCAATATCATTCTCCTCGGAAACAAACTCTAGCCTCGTAAAATATGCCTAAGACTGCCTGGAAGTACTGTTCATGCCCTTGAGAATCATTTATATTTGTATTCGCCAACATACTTTGAATTTCAGGGCACGTAACATCATTGATTATTACACTGGTAGCGGAACTGGAACACGGCACATGCTAGCAAATCTTTGGGGTCTCGCGCAAGAACGTTTCGACTTATAACTTTACATGTGTGCTAAAATGCAAGTTACTGGGCTGGACACGTGAAATATAAGTCTAAATGATGAGACTGGCAAGGCAGCTACAGTGAAAACTCAATTATTCTGTGCCTCAGTATCTTCGCCGCACTGAAGCACTGTCACCACCTCCACCGGTCCACTTTTAAACCTTCAAAGCCCGAACAACACTTCTCTCTCATTCCTCGGCAAGCGCTGGACACACACTGCAGGCTGTCGGCTACACAACACCTCAGGCCAGTCACCGTGCCTCGCCCTGCGGTCCTGAGGCTCGTCTCTGCACCTGGCTGCTGTCAACCCTACGCACGGTTCTCTCTGCAACACTGCCTCGAGACACAGCGATCGGTAGTTGATACAAGTTTGACTGTTCGCCGTGCATCAAGTTCCGTCCCATTCTCTGCGTCAAGTACTTATTCTTTTTAACAGTAAAGCTTCCTTAGAAATGTCCTTAAACTTTAAAGTCCTCAAATGCATGCTTGTAATAAAAAATACACTTTGTTGCTTTCTTGATAAGTATCCTAAACTTTGAAGACAGCGCTGCAGATGACAACAGAGGAATGGCAGATGACTCCTAAAGGTGGGCCGAGGAATGGTCCAGGAGGAGTGTGTCTGCTGTCCCTCGCGATGCAACAAGCAGCTCTGAGATCACAAAGTGTTACCTCGCAAGAACAAGGGAGTCTACAAGTACTGAGGTAACCTAAGCACACTACCAACACAGCCCGCGGCCAATGGGAGCTTTGAATGTGCTCGTTTATCCAATACAAGGTTATCAAAATCAAGGATACAGAATGAAAATGTCACCCTTTACAAAAAGTCACCCTTTGAAAACTACCTTCCCCTATCAGTACTAAAAAGTAGGATACATTTCACCAGGAATGGACAAAACAGCGATATTGTCGGATTTTTGTAAGCACACACGACACAAGTTCCTGTCCCTCCTCATCACTGTACTTGGAGATTCCTGCGAAGGCAAACTGAACGGCTGCATGACGAGTGACAACCATCGTGTGTCATATTGCCTGCACGCTGTCCTGGCCGCAGTGCAGGAGTGTGTGACGCTGTGCCCGGCTCACTGGGTCTTGGTAGTGCATGTTTTTACAGCTGTTGTCTGTCATTTAAAAGATCTCCTCAGTCCAATAATTTCAAAAGTGAACCTCAGCAGATTTCTCCTCCATGCACTGAGCCAGAACAGCAACAACATGGCACACTGCTGTCTGGGTGACGGCACCCCAACACACTGCCACAGGCTGCGGCACCAAGCCGTCACGGCCGGTGGGGTTTCTGTCGTGCAGAACACACTGAAGGATTTTGAAATAGTTACCTAATATTAACTTTTGCCCTCAAGGTTGAAGTTTTATTTTATCTCCAGATTTTGTCTGCAGAGCAATGTATTATATTATGTATTGCAGGTTCATGCGTTGCCTGTTGTGTAATGTGAAGTGGAATGGTTGGCAAAGGCACTGGTTAGCTTTCATAAGACCACGCAACTCTAACACAGAGCCTCTGAACACTTTGGAAATGTCACTTATTTGTATTTATAATCTTAAATTTCACCACAGCCCCCTGCCCCAACAGTACCACAGGGCCCACCAGCACCACTGGTGGCTGCCACTGTCAAGGCGGTCAAGGCTTTCAAGGCTGTCAAGGCTGCTCTGCCTCCTCTGGGGCAGCACTGGCTGCTGCCTGCTGTGTCACCAGGACCCACTGTGAGGTCCTGAAACTTTATACACATCACAAGGTTTCAGGCATTCATTCTGTGTGTCTGTGCAATGCACAAACTGGCTGGCGGCACCTTTGGCATCAATATAAGCACAATAAATTTCAAACATTTCTCAGCTTGAGCCAAGAAGTATGGACAGGCTCTTTTTGGTACATTAGTCCCACAGAGTGCCTCTCCTGAAGCTTGTGAAGCAGATGAAGACCTTTCTGTGGGCAGAGGCTGTCTGTGATGCCAGTGACCAAACACAACACAGGGCAAAAAAAGGCACACAGGAAAACAAGCCTCAACTCCCATGTGGGGGGCGGCACACTAGGACCAGCTCCCCATCCCTTGCACCGTGGGTGTGAGGGCTGGGGCAGCAGCACACTGGGGCCAGCCGTGACACTCACTGCTGGTCAGCTTGGTGCTTGGAGAACAACATCCCTAGTCTTCCTGTAAGGTATTGCTAACACAAGCCGTGACTTGTCATTGATGATACTGAGTAACCTTCAAGAAGCATCACGTCAGCAGGAGAAAAATCATCCGGAGCAAAAAGTCAGGCAGTGACTCTACTGATTCGGTGACCTCTGAAGGCTTGACGGCCTCTGAAGTACAGCTGTTGGAGCTCCAGGAAAACATGATGAAATAAAATGTTAAGCCAGGCAGCCTGCACCCTGTCCTGCCCTGAGCCAAGAGCGTCTGGTGATCACTGATGAAATACTGAATAATTTACTACGATATCTCTTATTATTTCCACTTTGCCAACCACAGCACGTCACATTACCAGCAAATCTTGATAACACGATAAGTATGACGAAATATTAAACATTAGCTCAAAATGACCCTAAACACTGTCCCAATCACCACTACGGCAAGGTCCCGTCCCCAGGCTCGGCAAGTCCCGCGGCAGAGTCCGTCGCCACGCTGCAGCGCCTACCTTACAAATTGTTCCCAAAGAGCTTCACAACCAAGGCAGTTTTCATACTGTGATCCTTGGCACATCGCAAATATACTTATGACTACAAATACCAACTACTATCTACTCTCAAAACGGTAAAGAACGAGGACCAACAATCTTCACACTTTGACACTCCGGCGACCAAGAGTTCGGAAACGATGGGTTAGAATTTCACCTGAGTCACCATAAAATTGTTTCCATGATTACTGCTAGACACCAATCTTCCGTAAGGTTGGAATAGGAAAGACAGTCCTCGGGTGAACGTAAATGCTATGTCTGTCCGGTGAAGTTTTGATGCACTGCAGCACGATGACCCCAGGCCGAATGTGCCACCTGGAGGCTGAGAGTCGCGGAGAGTTACCTGGAGACTCGGTGGCGTGAGTCTTGGTGGTTGCAGTGTGATCATGAGCCCCGAAAACTCATGGAGGGTCACTTGACTGTTGTATAGACCTCCATCGCTCGTATCTGAGGACGGAAGGAGTTTAGGGAATGGGGAAAGGAAGAGGAAGGAGTTTAGGGAATGGGAGAAGGAAGAGGAAGGAGTTTCAGAAGTGGGAGAAGAAAAGAATTTAAGAAAAGAGAAGAAAAGGAGTTGAAGAAATGGGAGAAGGAAGAGGAAGGAGTTTCAGAAGTGGGAGAAGGAAAGAATTTAAGAAAAGAGAGAAGGAAAGGTGTTGAAGAAGTAGAAGGATGAGGAAGGAGTTTGAGAAATGAGAGAAGGAAAAATTGGAGAAGAAAATAAGATGAAGAAAAGGAAAAAGGAAATGAGTTAAGGAATGAGAGAAGGAAAAATTGGAGAAGAAAATAAGTTGGAGAAAAGGAAAAAGGAAATGAGTCTAAGAATGAGAGAAGGAAAAATTGGAGAATAAAATAAATGAAGAAAAAGAAAATGAGTTACAGAAATGAGAAGAAAAAATGAGAGAAGAAAATAAGTTGAAGAAAAGGATAAAAGGAGAAACAGAAAGAAGAAACGAGAGAAAGAAAGTAAGTTAAAGAAAAAGGAGAAGAAAGAAACAGAAGGAAAGAAGTTCAAGAAATAGGCAAAAAAAAAAAAAACATAAGAAGAGGAAATCAAGAAAAACGAGAACAGTGAAGAAGCTGCATTAAAATCACACAAAAGACACAAGAAGGATAACAGACCACAAGTAGAGAGATTTCCGAGTTACCAGACAAAATACCGAAAGAAAAACTGGGAGGGAGGGGAAAGGAAAAGAAGAGAGAAATGAGGAGAAAAATATAGGGACAGAGAGGGAGAAAAAAGAAAGGTGGTATGTAGGAGAGCACCAGGGAGAAGCCAAGCGCCGTTAACCGTAAATATCTATAAGATGACAGATGGCAAACACTATTAACAGGAACTACCAAGGACGGAAACTCAACTTCAATCTCCCTCACCTGATTAAAGAGCTCCAAGCACATGAACATAAGTGATATAAGCCATAAGCTGGTACTGGAAGGCCTGCAGCTGCTGGGTAAGCTGGACACATAAATCCCCTTGTTGAAAGAGTCGAATGTCCCGTGGTCTGAGGGATAGTCGTACTCTGAGGAGAGCAATCCACCGTGGACCTGGAATGACATAGTGAGTTATTGATGGAGCTATAGAGGTTATCAGTACTAATACCAATACTAATACCAATACTAATACTAACAGTAATACCAATACTAATACCAATACTACCACTAATATAAATACAAATACTAAAAATACAAGTACGTCAACACAATATCTCACTTATATGGATTCCAGGCTGATCGATACTACTATACTACTATTACCACTACTACTACTACTACTACTACTACTTCTACTACGCCAACACATCGCCTCACCTGTATGGACGCCGGGTTGAAGCCACGAGCAACTGAGTCCTGGGTCCTGAGGATGGAGGTGTAGTTGAAGGGGTCGTCTGAGGGGGAGGCCGAGGGAGCCTTGTGCCGGCTGTCCAGACTCTCCTCCTCCTCATCCGTGTCGTCCTCCTCGTAGTCCTTGCAGTTCTCCTTGTCCGGCTGCACCACCACCAGCGACGTGAGGGGCGTAACGAAGTGGTTCTGGAATGGGACAGTTTAAGTGTTAGCCTGGAGGGATTGTGGGTCGTATTTTAAAACATTTTGTCGGCCAAGTTCACATATTTGACATGGCTTTCGTAGGAGCTGTAGGCCTTTCCAGGGGTAGTTTTATGACCCTGGTGGTAGTTTGACTCTTCTTCTGTGCCATGAACCTTAAAAAACACTCATGAAAAACAGATTGATTCCCTCTTTGACCTTTAGAAATAGTTGATGTGAGAAGCGATGGTGTCTTAAAATATGGTCCTAAGACTGTCTGATGTTAGGTGAAGGATCTCTCTCTCTCTCTCTCTCTCTCTCTCTCTCTCTCTCTCTCTCTCTCTCTCTCTCTCTCTCTCTCTCTCTCTAGGAAAGGAGGGAGCCCAAAGACAATGACCCAAAAATGTCAAAAAAAATCCTCCTTTAATCCTGTTTCTCAAAAGTGGTGAAACAGTTGATAAAAAAAGAAAAGGAAAGAGTGAAAATTAAGAGACAGAATGAAGCCTGTTGTGTCATTGCTCCTTATAAGTGAAGAAACACTTTATTAGCCAAGTAATTCAAGTTTCATTATAAAAATCGCTCTGCCAAGAACTATATTTTCATCACTATCATCATCTTTGCAGTGCTTCAGACCCCTTCAGACCCCTTCAGACCCTTTCCTCACCTCCAGGGCTATAATGAGGGCCTTCTTCTGTGCCGACACCTTCTCGTGCATTCCCCGCGCTGCCTTCTCCTCCATCAACAAGTCCTGGAAAGAGTAAGAGGCTTCAGTATCCGTCTATCGTTGTGTTCGGTCAGTGCTTAAAATACATTGCCGTTCATGAGGTAAATGTTTTCTTGGTAACAGATTTAGGCAGAGGCGGGAATGAAAAGAAGGTTGCGTTTCTATGTTTTGTGTTGTTTTGTGTTTTTATGTATGTGTTATTTATGATTTAATGTACGTATTTTGTGTTTACTGTATATATTTTAAATTTTTGTGTATGTAATTTATGTTTTATTGTATGTATTTTGTGTTTCAATGTATGTATTTTGTTTTTTAATGTGTATTTTGTGTTTTCTGCATATATTTTAGGTTTCTGTGTATAAATTTTATGTTTTAATGCATGTATTTTGTGTTGTATGTATGTATTTTTATCAGCCATACCTTGATTTTTAGGAACGCCCAAAGCCTCTTGATGAAGTTCCTGGGTGTGGGTGCCAGGTGGAGGTGGTTGAGGAGGTGGTGGTCGGGTGGCCCTACGTTGTCCCAGCCCGTCACCGCCATAAAGAATTCGCCGTTCCTGCCCTGGCCGGTGATGTTGGCCCGGATGCTCTGCTGTGTGGCCTGCGTCTGCCCGGACACCACCAGCTCTGTTCCCTACGCACCAAAACACGGCTTAGTTTACACATTATCTTTTTTATTTTATTTTTTACAGTAAAGGAAACAGCTCAAGGGCATAAAAAAGTAAACAATGATGAAAAAAAAGGCCCACAAAGCACTGTTCCTATAGAGAGAGTTAAAAGAGAAATGGTCTAAAGAGAGGTCATATATACAAATAGGATAGTTAAGAGAAGTGGGCTAAAGAGAGGTCAAATATACAGATAGGTCAAATATACAAGTAGGTAAATACAGTAATGCCCTTATAAACAAACTGCCTACCAAATATGGCTTAGTTTACACAGCAATGCCTCTATAAACAAACTGCCAAGGTCATTTTTTTCTGCTTTTCAGGAAATCGCAAAAAACCTCTCATTTCCTAAGTCAGCTGTTTGTGGTATAGGCAGAAAAGTTGATGCATATCTTAGGAAACTCACACTCTAGAATTACAAAGACATGAGGAAAACTTGACTTAGAAATCACAGAAATACGACAAGACAAGTTTGTGTGCGAGGACGGCAATATATCACATCAGGCATTATTTGAAGGTTAGACATGTTCCTCGAGTACTCCAGTTTTCAAGCACTTGCATATCTAAGTCTTGTGAAAGGTTAACATTTAGGCTACACAAGTGATGTAATACGATTTGTACTTTGTGGCTATCTTGCAATATCTTACGCTGAGGGACTTGACTTTTACAGGGGCATATACAGAACTCAATGGCTGTGTTAAAATGCCTTACGCTGAAGTAGTTGTAGACGTGAGCATTGCTGAGGGACTTGACTAAAACAGGAGCATATACAGAACTCAATGGCTGTGTTAAAATGCCTTACACTGAAGTAGTTGTAGAAGTGAGAGTTGCTGAGGGACTTGACTAAAACAGGAGCATATACAGAACTCAATGGCTGTGTTAAAATGCCTTACGCTGAAGTAGTTGTAGACGTGAGTGTTGCTGAGGGACTTGACTAAAACAGAGGCATATACAGAACTCAATGGCTGTGTTAAAATGTCTTATGCTGAAGTAGTTGTAGACGTGAGTGTTGCTGTGGGACTTGACTTTGACAGAAGCATATACAGTGCTCAATGGCTGTGTTAAAATGCCTTACACTGAGGTAGTTATAGAAGTGAGTGTTGCTGAGGGACTTGACTAAAACAGGAGCATATACAGAACTCAATGGCTGTGTTAAAATGCCTTACACTGAAGCATATACACTTATACAGTACTTTAATTGTGGCTATAGTACAAAGTCTTATGCTGAAGTAGTAATAGTAGTGTGTTAAAATGTCTTACGCTGAAGTAGTTGTAGAGGGACTGACTAAAACAGGAGCATATACAGAACTCAATGGCTGTGTTAAAAATGCCTGCTGAAGTAGTTGTAGACGGAGCATTGCTTGAGGACTTGACTAAAACAGAGGCATATACAGAACTCAATGGCTGTGTTAAAAAATGTCGCTGAAGAAGTTGTTGTAGATGAGAGCATGCAGGAGACTTCACAAAAACACAGGAGCATATACAGAACTCAATGGTTGTAAAAAAACACTACACTGAAGCATATACACTTATACAGTACTTTAATTGTGGCTATAGTACAAAGTCTTATGCTGAAGTAGTAATGGCAGTGTGTTAAAATGTCTTACGCTGAAGTAGTTGTAGAAGTGGGTGTTGCTGAGGGAGTTCACTGTCACGGCGTCGTTGGAGTAACTGAACTGCACGTCGAGGAGGATGGGGGATGACAGCTCCTGGTAAAAGCCCTTCAGCTGCTCCGCCGCGTCCGTGTCCTCGTAGATCTTGCGTGCACTTCCTCGGTTCTACAAAGAGTCATAACATTTTTTCACCAAGCACACGGCAGAAAGTAAATGCAGCGACCACGCCATCAAGAGTTAGCAAATGAAGCATCAACAAATAAAGTAGCATGGGGGATGAGTTAGTAGAGGAAACATACACACTTGAGGCCTTAGCTCCTTGCATGGGGATTTCCTACAGTCAGATCTCACCAAGCTACTAGACTGGAGGATAATGTGGCTGTTACAATTCAATGAAGAAAAATGTAAAGTCCTGCACATATTCGTCTTTTAACCCGGTAGCAGCGGGGATCATGTTTCTTAATGGTCCCTCCAAGCGAGAAAAATGAGAAAAAATCACCCCTCACACAAACCATTTCATAATATATATCAAAGCATTTGTGATCAGATTATGTATCATCTATTTTGGGGGGTTTATATTTGGCCTGTCGCTGCTGCACGGTAAAGCCACAAATTTGGCCCGTCGCTGCTACACGGTAAAGCCACAAATTTGGCCCGTCACTGCTACACGGTAAAGCCACAAATTTGGCCCGTCACTGCTACACGGTAAAGCCACAAATTTGACCCGTCGCTGCTACACGGTAAAGCCAAATTTGGTCTGTCATGCTACACGGTAAAGCCACAAATTTGGCCCGTCGCTGCTACACGGTAAAGCCACAAATTTGGCCCATCGCTGCTACCGGGTTAAAGTATACCCTTGTCCTCCACCCAACCTCCAACTTTCAAAACAAACCTGCAGGGAGATCTTTTCCAGGAGGTTCATATCAGCTCCGGAGCCAAACCCGAGGGAGAATATGGTCGCTTTATCCTTGTTCCGCTCCCTCACGTTCCTGAGCAGCGCGTTCTCTGAGGTCACACCCACCGTGGGCTGCCCGTCCGTGAGCATGACGATGATGTGGGGCCGCACTGTGTCCGTGGCGATGTTCTCCATGTCCTGCTCCATGGCATCCTGAAATGAAGGCGAGATGAAGGAGTGAGTTACGGAGCGGAGTCTTGCCTGTGTGGTAAGTCCAGGCAGGCCTTGACAAGCATGTGAAGGCCTCCGTGGGTTATACGATGGTTATATTTAACTGTATATGTGTTAGTCACTTTCCTTAAGCATAAACACGGTCTAATATACAGCAGGAAACTGAAAAAGAAAACCAAAAATGCCCTCCAAGCTGGAAAGCCTCAAAACAATGCATAAATCATAGATAAAACCCCAAAAAAAGAAACCCTGCATCAAAACAGAACATAACCAAACAGGTGAATCGTAGTCCGTTCTTACCTCGAGTTTTAAATCTGAAGTAGTCTATGCACACAGTCTTAAGCCTATACGTACACAGACAATATATACAAAGTGAGGCAGGCAGCTAAGGAACACAAGTGCGGTATAGAGTGCATGTTAGAGGTGGTGCAGTGCAGAGCTACACTGTGGAGGTGCCTGGGAGGAGGAGGTGCAACAACAGACTCAAGTGGCGAGTCAGGGGAACAATTTGCACTTAACCTGAAATGGGAGGAAAAACCGTCAACTGAAGATGTGCTGGACCAGAGAAAGCTAGGTATAGGTGCACTCTTTTACATTACACGATAGACTCAAATAAGGTGGAAATGTGTGCTCAGGCTTCTGCTTGGGGAGGTGCAAAGGGAACGGGAGCTGAGACCAATGATCCGCGAGTGTTGCCAATGGGCTCAGAAACACACACCATGTCTTGTAACCTTGGTATGCTGGTGTGTTTCTGTGCCATAAAGTGAACCATGAGGATAATTTTGCCTAAGGATACTGGCAACAATGGTATTCAAGTGTTGCCAATGGACTCGGAAACACACACCATGTCTTGTAACCTTGGTATGCTGGTGTGTTTCTGTGCCATAAAGTGAACCATAAGGATAATTTTGCCTAAGGATACTGGCAACAATGGTATTCAAGTGTTGCCAATGGGCTCGGAAACACACACCATACCTTGTACCCTTGGAGTGATGTAGTGTTTCTGTACCTCAAGGATATTTTGGCTTTAGGATACTGGCAACAATGATATTCAAGTGTTGCCAATGGGCTCAGAAACACACACCACACCTTGTACCCTTGGAGTGATGTAGTGTTTCTGTACCTCAAGGATATTTTGGCTTAAGGATACTGGCAACAATGGTATTCAAGTGTTGCCAATAGACTCGGAAACACACACACCACACCTTGTAATCTTGGAGTAATGTAGTGTTTCTGTACCTCAAGGATATTTTGGCTTAAGGATACTGGCAACAATGGTATTCAAGTGTTGCCAATTGACTCAGAAACACACACACCACACCTTGTAACCTTGGCATGCTGGTGTTATCCTGGGCAGTGGAATAAAGTAATTTTGGTTTTATCTGGCAACAATGAGCGAGGGTTCCTGATTGGTGTGTTCTAAAATCTTCGTCTTTTTTGAATTTCGTCTCGTTGTGTCTCAGCCCGTGGGGGAGAGAGTAAAAGTGCTTAAGTAAAGGAGTAGGATGACGGCGCTGTCTTTGCAATGCTATCAGTTGTACGGACACATTTGAGGGAGAAGTCGTCACATTTCTCGGGGGAGGGAAAGTCTTTAATACGAGATTTCACAAACCTTTTCACAATGGGACAAAAAACATAAGAATCTATACCATGTTCCCATCAATAAGTCCTGATTGGAGAAGCTGAGGGTGAGAAAATAACTTATATAAACCCCAAAAAGGACTGCAAGACTCGGCAGCAGTATACAAGAAAAATCATAGTGGAAAAGCAAGATCTTGAGGAGTATAAAGGAGACTGAAAGGCTGCACATGAACCCTCGGAGGAGCTCTGGAGGGAGTGAAGCAAGTGACGGCAAGCAAAGACAACATGGTCATCCTCGTGTGAGCTCATGAAGAAGCCTCAAGCAGTCTTCTCCTTGGCCAGAGAGAGAGGGCACAGTGGCTGTTCCCGGGCCTGTGTGGAAGCGTTACCGGTGAAATAGGTAAGGCTGGTTTGCGTCCAATACTTCTGCCTTTGACTGTACACGCCTGCAGATAATTAGGGTGTTGAAAATGAATCCGAGGAAGAGGCCGACGCCGAGATAGTGCCATCTGAGGGAGGAAGGGGAAAACTAGCTTAGGCCGAGGAGCGCAGACCAATCTCGTGTCTTGTCGCGTCTCCTCTCCCGGCACAGTGACCCGCGTGCCTTCACAGTCTCTTTATACAGGTGGAAAATAAAGTGAAAAACTGTTCAGGTCCAAAAGATGTTCAGGTCAAAAATGCCCTCACTGTAGAAATAGTCTTTGTGCTTTATACAGCTAAAAAATATAAAAATTGTTGGATCAAAAAACTGCTCAGATAAAAAATACCATCACTGTAGAAGTAGAAGTAGATAGTCCTTGATTCTTATGCAGTTAAAAAATATAATGATAGCTGTTTGGGTCAAAAATACCCTCAATGTAGAAGTATAGTGAGTCTTTGAATTTTATGCAGCTAAAAAAATATGAAAAAAAAAACAGTTCACGTCCAAAATACCTTCAAATTATAGTAAAAATACATATTAAAAGTCTTCATGTCGAAAATTCCCTCAATGTGGAAGTAAGTAAATTAGAATCTTTGAGTTTTATGCAGCTAAAAAAATATGAAAAAAAAAAAAAAAAAAACACTTCACGTCCAAAATACCTTCAAATTATAGTAAAAATACATATTAAAAGTCTTCATGTCAAAAATTCCCTCAATGTGGAAGTAAGTAAATTAGAATCTTTGAGTTTTATGCATCTAAAAACCAATATAGAAAAGCCTTTTGAGATCGAGAACACCCTCATAGCAGAAACAATGTCTTTGAACTTCATAGAGCTAAAAAAATGTAGAAAATGTTAGATCAAAAAATGTTCGGATAAAAAAATTCCCTCGATGTGAAAGTAATTAGAGTCTTTTAGTTTTAAACAGTTAAAAAAGTATAGAAAAAAAGTCTTCGGATCAGAAATTCCCTCAAAATTCAGCTAAAAAGTATATATAATTTTTTTTCTTCATATTCTCAAAGGAAGGAATAGATAGATAATTATGAGTCTGAGTTTTATACAGCTAAAAAAATATTGAAAAAAAGTCTTCGGATCAGAAATTCCCTCACAATTCAGCTAAAAGTATATATAATTTTTTTTCTTCATATTCTCAAAAGAAGGAATAGAGATAATTATGAGTCTTTTAGTCTTTATACAGCTAAAAAAATATAAAAATGTCTTCAGGTCCAAAATACCCTCACAGTAGATATGAAGTTAGAGGCTTTGTGCTTTCGACAGTTGAAAAAAAAAATGAAAAAAAAACTCCCCAGATAAAAAATGCCCTAATAAATATATCTAAAAACGTACCAAAAAGTGTTCATATAAAAAATTCCCTCGATGTATAAGTAAGTAGTTAGTCTTGGAGCTTTATGATAGGTAAAAGGTATAAAGGAATGGGTCAGGTAAGTATGTAACCTCAATGTAGGAAGTGATTTTGAGTCTTTCAGGATTATACAGCTGAGAAATGGGAAATAAATGTTCGGGTTGAAAAATACCCTCCGTGTAAGTCTAGTCTGTCTTTGAGTTTTATGATAGCTAGAAATTATAAAGATATAGTTAAGATAAGTAATATACCCTTAGTGTAGGAAGTGATGAGAGTCTTTTAGGTTCAAACAGCTGAGAAATGAAAAATAAATGTTCGGATTCACTGCCTTGAGTTTTATGATAGCTAGAAATTATAAAGATATAGTTAAGATAAGTAATATACCCTCAATGTAGGAAGTGATTAGTCATTTAGGTTCATGCAGCTCGGAAATGGGAAATAAATGTTCAGGTTGAAAAATGTCTTTGAGTTTTATGATGGCTAAAAATGATAAAGAAATAGTTCAGATAAGTAATATACCCTCAATGTAAGAAGTGATTAGAGACTTTTAGGTTCAAACAGCTGAGAAATGAAAAATAAATGTTCAGGTTGAAAAATGTCTTTGAGTTTTATGATGGCTAAAAATTATAAAGAAATAGTTTAGATAAGTAATATACCCTCAATGTAGGAAGTGATGAGAGTCCTTTAGATTCATACAGCTGGGAAATGAAAAATAAATGTTCGGGTTGAAAAATGTCTTTGAGTTTTATGATGGCTAAAAATTATAAAAGAATAGTTAAGGTAAGTAATATACCCTCAATGTAGGAAGTGATTAGAGTCTTTTAGGTTCAAACAGCTGAGAAATGAAAAATACCCTCAATATAGGAATGAATAGTTATAAGTCTGTTAGCTCTTGCAGAAGTTGATATCTCTTCCCAAAACCAACAACCAAAAAAACGATCACAGTACATTTTTCTCATCTCCGTAACATGATTATATGACAACAATTTAGTCTCCCCTTTAACACACAACATGCACACAAGTTTAATGTTACTCTAAGGAAAACAGTGTCAAATTGTGCACAAAAACTTTACTCGTGGGTTGTTCTAGCCGAATATATGATAAAGGGCCTTACCTAACCTCCCCTAGCCCCATTTTTCTCCTCATTTTAACCTCAATTTCATCTACCTAAATCTTACCTAGAAATTCGGCTCCTAAACTGAACTCTGTCGGGACCTGAAACTTCTGGGATTCAACTTGTAATTCGGCCACTAAACTTAACTCTGTCGGGATCTGAAACTTCTGGGATTCAACTTGTAATTCGGCCACTAAACTTAACTCTGTCGGGACCTAAAACTTCTGGGATTCAACTTGTAATACGACCCCTAAACTGAACTCTGTCGGGACCTAAAACTTCTTGGATTCAACTTGTAATATGGCTCCTAAACTGAACTTCTCGGATATGACTTGTAATGCGACCCCTAAACTGAGCTCTGCAGGGACACGAAACTTCTCGGATATGACTTGTAATAAGGCCCAAAGTCTACTTGTCTGCATAGTTCCGAGTGACCTGACAATGATATGCCTGCCTATATATGTGTACCTTATAGTTGTGTGTGTGTTTACAATCATATGCGAGCTAAAAATGATCGGTGTTTCCATGCCTATCAGTGGCAGGAACAGATTTAGCTCCAATGGAAACTTGTTAGGTATAAAAGTATTTAGCAAACCCTATTAACTCTTAGATGGCGGCAGTATTTGAAGATTAGCTCCCCCCTTAGTCACTGCCAACCTTAGGACCGTAGCATAAATATAATTACGCCGCATAATGGATGTTTTAACTATCGCCCATATATAGATTCTACCGCAGTCTGGAAGTGTTGTTATATTTCTGCCGTACAAAACTAACTGAATTTTGGACCGTCTATATATATATTTCCATTGCCGTCTAAGGGTTAAGAGTCTTTTGGGACGGCTAATCTCTCCCAAATATTTTTAACCAGCTTTGATTCACTCCAGTAATCTTCCATCAGTCAGTCAATGGAGTCATATAAAATGCCGAGATTTTTCTCTATTTTCTACTACTCCCAGTCCCACAGGTCCTCTGCATGTATCGAAACACATGAAAAATTAATGAAGACAAGGAGAGAGTTTGCCGACCGTCTGGGATTGAACACGCGACCAGTGCAACAGGAGAGCCAATACTTTACCAGTCGACCAAAGAGGTGCCCTGCTCGCTGAGTGGGTTATGGGAGGCTCGACCATCAGGCAAAGTCGCCCCACAACACATATACCCTCCATGCACCAAAGAAGCCTTCCCTAACACAGTGACCCACCAGGTGCAGAATCCCCCCTAAAATCCCCTTAGCCAACCGTATAGAGCTGGCTTCCTTATCTTGCTGGTTGTGAGTATGCTAATTTCTCTCTTTTCTGGGCTATATCAATTTCTGGGTAGAGCTGGCTTCCTCATCTGACTGATCATGGGTGTACTTATTTCTCTTTTTCCTGGGCTACATCAATTTCTGGGTAGTGCTTCCTCATCTGACTGGTTGTGCATTAACTTATTTCTCCCTTCTCTGGGCAACATCAATTTCTGGGTAGTGCTTCCTCATCTGACTGGTTGTGCGTTAACTTATTTCTCCCTTCTCTGGGCAACATCAATTTCTGGGTAGTGCTTCCTCATCTGACTGGTTGTGCATTAACTTATTTCTCCCTTCTCTGGGCTACATCAATTGTTTCCAGACACTGAGATACCGGTAATGCCTGACTAAGTAGATTCAAGGCCCTGGAACTAGATTATTAATGAGATGCTGAATACAAGAACACATACTCGATCTCACAGTATTCAAGACCTTAGTGTAAGCCTGCAGCGAAAACACAACATTTATTGACACACAGGTTTATATCAGACATATTACTCTCAGACTCTGACACATTCCGTCCCCTGAACAGCTGAGTCCTCCCCATCGCCTGCCACTGACATGCAAGCTGATGCCACACACACACACGCACACACACACATTGCCGCACGTCACACCCAGGAACACATGAGGTGGGAAGTGGAAAACGGATGACGTCAGCGAAGCAAAAATAAGCAATTGATGGACATGGAGGTGATTGAAAGGACACTGTTCCCATCACGGCCACCAGACTCAACGGAAGACCAGTGCTGGGTGTCATGTGCCTAAGTGACAATGTGTTCCTGTCTCTAAACTCAACATAGACTCAAGATTAAAGAAAACCTGAGGAGCAAAACAAAATGAACGGGGACTATTATATATGATATGTTATGTAAAAAATTCTGATCATTTACAAGAACACGTGAATCATATAAATATCACAAGCAGCATAGGAGACTGTTAACCACCAGAGCTAAATAAAGAAATACTGGAGCTTAAAATCTGAAAAGGAAATTGTATTATAATGTGCTCAATCGATAATCTCACAAATGGTTCATACTGAGAGGCACTGATCTTAAAAATTCATCATAGGACATAAATTAAGACCCTCAAAATACATACTACACTATAGAACATGTTTTTCCGTTAGGGTTAACCGATAAAAAAGTGTCCCACTGAAAGGCATAGATGCTTAATATTAGTAAACTTCAGCTTTCTGTCGGTAAGCGTTCCCTCCTTCAGAACCAAGCAGTGGAAGCGAGTCAAAGGTGTTGTGCTGTTGCGTTTGTTAAGAAGAAAAAGCACTTTGTCACACATAAGCAACATTTCACGTAAGTATGTATTGAGAACACCTGTAGTTTGCTGTACTTCGCTTATTGTATGTTGGGTTCAGAACTCCTATAATTTCAACATGATTTAGTAATAGCCCTAAAATCCACTATGCCAATTTGGGTAAGAAAAAATTTGTTACAGTTTATGAGTCTCAAAACCATGAAATGTACTGATAAGATGGAAACATGTCAGATGAGAATAAGGGAAAAAGTGCTTTGGCTTCTACAGTGAATAAAATGCTACTTGAAAGGAGGTCATGCGGCGAAGTAATGTTGGTGTTTGCTTGTACACGAGGGCTGTTACATCATTGTGAATAGTATTACAGATATATGCACACACCTACTCACACTCACACACATGCATACATAATACCCAGGCCTGGTTTTAAGGGGGTAGGGACTTCACAAGCATTAGACCTATGACCATCACACAAAAGTTCATATCAATCTTAGTGACTTCATACTCCCTTTGATAATCGACTTAGGAGTTTTCATACAATACTCAGACTGAAGACCCACACAATTGCTCTCAACCCAGCTCTATCAGTCACCCATCCACCTCTCTCTCCGTTCCCCCGACACATGACAGTACAGACTCATACCACAACCCACCCTCCACACACACACACACACATATAAGACCCAACGACAGCACAATCTTCAATGACTCATGAACAAGGAACAAGAGAAGGCTTTTCCGGACAGACCTTAAGGCCACCGTCAATGTTTGTTCCTCCCTCCACCTCCAGGCTGTTGATGTACTTCCTGGCCTTCCTGACTGCCGTGCCCGTGTAGCGCATGGTGCCCAGCTTGTGCGACACGCTGGAGAACCGGATGATGTTGAATGTGTCGCCCTGGTTCAGCTCGGTCAGGATGTGGCGAAGCGCTTCCTTAACCTGGAACATTGGGGCACGGTAAGAGGAGTTGAAAGAAGGAGTTGGATTATCAAAGGCAGTGACATGTTAAATAGTTGTGGAGAATTAGTATGCATAGAAAAATGAGTAGCAGCATCCTCAATAAACTAACAGAGATGGTGATATGTTAAATAGTTCTATAATATTAATATGTACAGAGAGTATCAAGATGCCTCTTCTCCTCAAATTGACCTTTCTCTTGGCCACTCTTCTGAACAGTGCGACAGAGTATGAGGAATTGGAAGAAGAAAAAGGAGTTGGATTATCAGAGGTGGTGACATATAAATACTTGTACAGAATTACTATGCACAGAGAAATAGAAACAGAATCCTTTGTAAGCTAACAGGGATGGTAACAAGTCAAGTACTCATCTTGACATTCCATATTCACTGATTCAAAGGGCTTCATTATACCAGAGTGTATCTTTTTATTACAAGAATCTTCACTTTTTTATTTCAAACTAATTTTAGATGCAGGTAATACTAAAAACTCTACACATATAAAGAAGAGCGAGGATTGCCTTTCCCTGCATGAAAAATACATCACGAAAAAGAGAGGTCGAGAGGTAATTAGTTTATCCTATTTTGTCTTTCGTAAAAAACAACGCTACAGCAATTCAGTGAAGGCTTTTTTCTCCTCCCTCACAACACACTAGAAATGACATACAAAAAAAATTAAAAGTGCCAGCCAGCCAGTCAGCCAACCATTTACTCAGCCAAACAGCCAGCCAACCATTTACTCAGCCAGTCAGCCAGTCAGCCAAACATCCATTCATCCAGCCAGGCACTTAGCCAGCGTGTTCTGCACCTGTCGAGTCAAGACCACCAGTATATAATGAGTACCACTGCCCCACCTGCTTGAGTTTTGTGCCCGCCATGGAGCCAGACACATCGATGAGGAAGGTGATGTGCTTTGGGGTATATTGCAGGTCACTGGGCGCGAAGAAGTGCACGAAGTAGCCATCCTCGACCTGGAAGTGTTGGTTGAGGTGTTTAAGGAGAAGGATGATGGGAAGGAATAAGGAGAGAAGAAAGGTAGGGACATGAATAAGGAAGAGGAGGAGATGAATGAGGAAGACAAGGAGGAATAAGGAGAGGGAGGGAAAGAAGAAACATTCGAACAAAGATGAAGAATAGGAGATGAATGAGGAAGACAAGGAGGAATAAGGAGAGGAGAGAAAGAAGAAACACAAGAACAAGGATGAAGAGAAGATGAATGAGGAAGACAAGGAGGAATAAGGAGAGGGAGGGAAAGAAGAAACATAGGAACAAGGATGAAGAAAAGATGAATGAGGAAGACAAGGAGGAATAAGGAGAGGAGGGAAAGAAGAAACACAAGAACAAGGATGAAGAAAAGGAGATGAATGAGGAAGACAAGGAGGAATAAGGAGAGGAGGGAGAGAAGAAACATATGAACAAAGATGAAGAAAAGGAGATGAATGAGGAAGACAAGGAGGAATAAGGAGAGGAGGGAAAGAAGAAACATAGGAACAAAGATGAAGAAAAGGAGATGAATGAGGAAGACAAGGAGGAATAAGGAGAGGAGGGAAAGAAGAAACACAAGAACAAAGATGAAGAAAAGGAGATGAATGAGGAAGACAAGGAGGAATAAGGAGAGGAGGGAAAGAAGAAACATAGGAACAAGGATGAAGAGAAGATGAATGAGGAAGACAAGGAGGAATAAGGAGAGGAGGGAAAGAAGAAACATAGGAACAAGGATGAAGAAAAGGAGATGAATGAGGAAGACAAGGAGGAATAAGGAGAGGAAGAAGAAACACAAGAACAAGGATGAAGAAAAGGAGATGAATGAGGAAGACAAGGAGGAATAAGGAGGAGGAGGGAAAGAAGAAACATAGGAACAAGGATGAAGAAAAGATGAATGAGGAAGACAAGGAGGAATAAGGAGAGAAAGAAGAAACAAAAGGAAAATAATGAAAAAGAGGAGGAGGAGATGGGACAGAAGGAAGAGAAAAAGGATTATAAAAAGGAGGATGAAAACGAAGGAATTTAAAACAGAAAAAAACACTCACTACATCACAAACAAATCAAACACAATTAACACACTTAATTCACCCTAACATAATAGATTTAACACTAACCGAAGACGAGAATTAAAGAAAGCAGTCGAGTCACACACACACACACACACACACACACACACACACACACGTAAATGTATGAATGAATGAATGAGTGAATGAAACACACACACACACACACACACACACACACACGTAAATAGATGAATGAATGAATGAATGATCGAGTGAATGAATAAATGGATGAATGAATGAGTGAATGAATGACACACACACACACACACACACACACACACACACCTGCACGTCCCCAGCATCCAGGGCGCGCGTGACGTCATAGTTGACCACCAGCTGGCCGTGCAGAACCCCGTCCACCGGCATCCTCTCGGGGTTGGGGTAGAAGCGGAGGCGAGCGGTCTTCAGCCCCTCCCGCCACTCCTCGACTGTGCACGGGAGAGAGAGGGAAAGAATATGCGTTTAGAGGGCACAGTGAGGGAAATAAGGAGAGTCTATAGGTTAGGTTAGGTTGGGTTAGATAAGGTTAGGTTAGGTTAAGAGACACGGGAGATAGAGGGAAAGAATATGCATTTAGAGGGCACAGTGAGGGAAATAAGGAGAGTCTATAGGTTAGGTTAGGTTAGGTTAGGTTGGGTTAGGTTGGGTTAGGTTGGATTGGGTTAGGTTGGGTTAGGTTAGGTTAGGTTAGGTAAGGTTAGGTAAGGTTAGGTTAGGTAAGGTTAGGTAAGGTTAGGTAAGGTTAGGTTAGGTTAGGTAAGGTTAGGTTAGGTTAGGTAATAAGGTTAGGTAAGGTTAGGTAAGATTAGGTAAGGTTAGGTTAGGTTATTAAGGTTAGGTTAAGAGACAATGAGATAAATGAAAGGACTAAAAACACTTTGAAGATACAAGAAGAGAAGGAACAGATTAACAGACTTAGAAGCTTCAGGAACAGAAAAGGAGAACAGGTAAGGTTAGGTTTGGTTAGGTTAGGTTATGAGACAATAAGATAAAAAAAAGGACTAAAAAACACTTCGAAGATACAAGAAGAGAAGGAATTAACAGATAACAGAGACAGAGAAAAAACACACCATTGAGAGAATAATAAGGAGAATAAATGAGAAAAAAGGAACAAAATACACACTTATTATAGAGGTCACAATACGATATAGGAAAACTGGATAATTATATACACTCTTAGAAGATATAATAAGAGAGAACAGGAAAGAATATAACATGCAAACTTCGGGGTTACAAAGAGAGAGAAAATTTAATTAAAGAACTATATAACAGTTAAATGATACGGTGAATTAAAGGAAACGTAGAAGATGAAGAGAAATGAGAGAAAGATAGGAGAAAATACAAAGAAAGAAGAGAAAATGAGAAGATAGAAAGAGAAAATACATGAGAAAAAAGAGAAAATCGTGAGAAAGAGAGAAAACCCGCGCATTTAAAGGGGAACTAAAACACAAAGGCGACAATGAACACCAATCAAAAACTCGCCACAAAATAACCAACTCAGTTCAAACGCAAAACTTAGAAGATGAAGAGAAATGAGAGAAAGATCATAGGAGAAAGTACAAAGAAAGAAGAGAAAATGAGAAGATAGAAGGAGAAAATACAATGAGAAAAGAGAAAATAGTCAGAAAGAAAGAAAACTACAAAGAAAGAAGAGACAACGAAGGGATGGAAGGAGAAAATACAATGAGAAAAGAGAAAATCGTGAGAAAGAGAGAAAACGAGCATTTAAAGGGGAACTAAAACACAAAGGCGACAATGACCACCACTCAAAAACTCGCCACAAAATAACCAACTCAGTTCAAACGCAAAATTTAGAAGATGAAGAGAAATGAGAGAAAGATCATAGGAGAAAGTACAAGGAAAGAAGAGAAAATGAGAAGATAGAAGGAGAAAATACAATCAGAAAGGAGAAAATAGTCAGAAAGAAAGAAAACTACAAAGAAAGAAAAGACAGTGATGGGATAGAAGGAGAAAATACAATGAGAAAAGAGAAAATCGTGAGAAAAAGAGAAAACCCGCGCATTTAAAGGGGAACTAAAACACAAAGGCGACAATGACCACCACTCAAAAACTCGCCACAAAATAACCAACTCGGTTCAAACACAAAACACTACTAACAACCACGATCTACACAGGTACAAATCACACAGGTAGACGGGGAGCACTCCATTAATTAAGCCCAGGTAGATGTGTGTAGCCCAGGTAGAAGAGGAGGAGCACAAGGGGACGGATCATTCACTAATAGGATGAAGGAGGACCTCACATTGCAAGGGTTCACGCAGGTAGCTGACTAATAGGAAGCAGGTAACGTTACAAGAGGAGAAGGGAGGACACAATAACGAGAGATGAGAGCCTTGAGGAATGGATAGGATGAGAGGATCTGTATATCTATCTATCTATCTGTCTGTCCGTCTATTTATCTTGATACTTCCTTCTTTAAGCGTTCAAGAATATACACAAAGGATGACCATTTTGAGTGTTTACCAGAGAAAGGGATGAAAGAATGAAGATAATAGTTAATTCTTGCATTAGGAAATTGGATAGCATTGGGATGAGCTAGAGTTGACTATATGGAAAGGGATGAAAGAATGGAGACAAGGGTTAACTCATGCATTAGGAAGTTGGACAGCATAGGGATGAGCTAGAGTTGACAATGGAAAGGGATGAAAGAATGGAGACAATGGTTAACTCATGCATTAGGAAGTTGGACAGCATAGGGATGAGGTAGAGTTGACCACATAAAGGGATGAAAGAATAAATATAGCTCTTAACTCTTGCATTAGGAAATTTGACAACATAGGGAAGAGTTAAAGTTGACCGTAGAAAGGGATGGAAGAATGGAGATAACGATTAACCCGGTAGCAGCGAGGATATATCAAAACATTTGTGATCAGTTTATGCATCATCTATTTTGGAGGTTTATATCATGGCACAAATTTGGCCGGTAAAGCCACAAATTTGGCCAAATTTGGCCCGTTGGTTAACTCTCGCATTAGGAAATTGGACCGCCTAGGAATGAGTTAGAGTAAAATAACATGTGAATCGGGGCTACAGAAGAGGTAGAGGCATGCAGTTATAAAGTTCAGAGAGGCAGAAATCATTAAAAACACGACTAAAGTTAGCAAGGACGGCCAGCAAGAGGAGGAGAGTTGATGAGACGAAAAGCCTTTGATTCTACTCTCAAAAAAACATTCACTCTCCCTTGATTTCATTCTCGTATTTTTCGTCTCACATTTTCCAGTTTTTCTTCTACATTTTATCTTCTCTCACAGTCACTCTTTTTTTCTCATTTACTTTACTTTCTCTCTTTTTCTCTCTAATTTTCGGTATCCCAGGATTCTTACTTTACTTCTCTTTCCTAATTTTTCTATTTTTCGTCTTTCATTTTCCTATTTTTATCAAGTATTTTATCTTTCTCTCTCTCGATGTCATTTTCGGCAAGCCAGTATTCACATTTATACTTTACTTTTTTCCCTTTTTCCTCCTCGTAATTTTCGTCCCTTCCTTCCTATTTCTTTTCCTGTAATTTATCTTCTCTCACGCTTGCTTTCTCTCCTACATTTTATCTTTCTCTCACTTCACATCGCATTTCTTTTCAAGCCAGGATTAACATATATACTCTACTTCTTCCATTTTCATTGTCCTATCCTTTGTCTCTCATTTTCTATTTTCCATTCTGTAATTTATCTTTTGACCGTCTCTTTTTTCTTTTGTAGTTTATCCTCTTTCTCTCTCTATGTCATTTTCGGCAAGTCAGGATTCACTTTCATAATCTCATATTCTTTAACATTTCGACACACACACACACACACACACACACACACACACACACACACACACACACACACACACACACATACACACATTTAACAAGGCTCTCATATAGTATTTACAGGCATTTCCATAGGTATTTTTTTATGACCCTGGTGGAAGTCTGACAAACCCCTCTGTAGCATGAGCGTGAAAAACTACTCATGACAACCCGATGTTACACCAATACTCACATTTGATAAGGCTTTCGCAGAGGTTGTGAGTCTTTGGTAAGGCTTTCGTAGAGGTTGTGGACATTTGGCAAAGCTTTCGTAGAGATTGTGGGCATTTGGTAAGGCTTTCGTAGAGATTGTGGGCATTTGGTAAGGCTTTCGTAGAGGTTGTGGGTATTTGGTAAGGCTTTCGTAGAGGTTGTGGGTATTTGGCAAGGCTTTCGTAGAGATTGTGGGCATTTGGTAAGGCTTTCGTAGAGATTGTGGGCATTTGGCAAGGCTTTCGTAGAGGTTGTGGGCATTTGGTAAGGCTTTCGTAGAGGTTGTGGGCATTTGGTAAGGCTTTCGTAGAGGTTGCGGGTATTTGGTAAGGCTTTCGTAGAGGTTGCGGGTATTTGGTAAGGCTTTCGTAGAGGTTGCGGGTATTTGGTAAGGCTTTCGTAGAGGTTGCGGGTATTTGGTAAGGCTTTCGTAGAGGCTGTGGGCATTTGGTAAGGTTTTCATAGAGGTTGTGGGTATTTGGTAAGGCTTTCGTTGAGGTTGTGGGCATTTGGTAAGGCTTTCGTAGAGGTTGTGGGCATTTGGTAAGGTTTTCATAGAGGTTGTGGGCATTTGGTAAGGCTTTCGTAGAGGTTGTGAGCATTTGGTAAGGTTTTCATAGAGGTTGTGGGCATTTGGTAAGGCTTTCGCAGAGGTTATGGGTATTGCCTTGGGTAGTTTTATGAGCCTAGTAATACTTTGACAAGGCTTCTAAACCATGAACGCGAAAAACCACTAATGAAAACCCAACTAATCTCATATTCGGTCTCTGGAAATGCGTAGTTGATTTGAGAGGCGAAGGTGTCTGTAAATATACCGACCTTTCCTTCTTCTATCCTCTCAGCTTCCTATCTATCCGGTATCAGGGGCAAAAGGCTCTTCATTAAGCAAGTGTTCACGACGCGGAAGAAAACTCGTGATTGGATTGAATTCCGACGTCGCGTTTTCAGCTGCGAGGGATTATTCAGCTCGTTCCTGGCTCTTTGACGCCGCCTATTCGCCACGCTCCGGTCTCGTCTCTCCTCTGGTCTCGTCTCTCTCTCAGTCTCGTCTCCTTTCTCGTTTCTTTTCGTCTCCTGTCTCGTTTCGTCTCTTCTAGTCTCTCGCTCAGTTTCGTCTCTCCCTCGGTCTTTTTCTCTCTCTCATATATGTAATAAGGTCTTCGTGGTATAGTATAATTCACTGATTAGGCCGTGTTGTTGATTTTCTTCTTCTTTCTTTCTCTCTGATTCTTTCTATCTTCTATCATTCATTCATTCATCCATTCTTTCTCTCTCTCTTTTCCTTCTTTCTCCCATCCTTCCTTCCTTCCTTTCTTTCTTTCTTTCTTTAAATTTGAAGGGCAATTATCAACCTCGTCAATTCTTAATAACCTTTTCAAAACCTCTAATGCAATCCTCTCCTTGACACACGTACAAATAATGAAAAAAACAAAAAAAAAAACAATTGCATTTACGTGGATTACATTGCTAAGATAACCTAAACCACCACCACCATCATCACCACCACCACCACCACCACCATCATCACCACCACCACCACCACCTTCGCTACAAATCCTCACTTTTCCCGCCGTTCTCCTTCACACAATCCCCCCTTGAGCATTACCTCGGAGACCCCAACAAGCCGGCGTCCTGGTCTCGGCCTGGGGGGAGGCAATGAGGGAATTAAAGAAGCAATAACTGAGCTCGCCTTTTGCGGAAACTCACATTCGCGTCGCCCATTAAAACTCTGAGTATAACCTTCTTTTGGAGTACGCGAACCTAGTACACACACACACACACACACACACACACACACACACACGACCCCCCCAACACACACACACATGGCTTTATCCTCGGGTAGCTTTGAACGTATGACTGCAAGTTGTTGGGAAATGATGCAATGTGGAACGAAATCAGGCCTTCTTTTATGTTTTACTAAGTACGTGTTACGCTTCAGAGCCTGGTCGTAACTAACTACTAATTGGGTCATCATTTATGTTACCAATTCATAGAGATAAGCTCATATTCTCAATCATTTCAGGTCTCACACACTCACATTGGATAAGCCTTTCCTAGAGGTTGTCGTGGGTATTTCCTTGGGTAGTTTTACGAGCTTCCTTCCTTCTTTCCTTTTTCTTTATGTCTGTTCGAAGGCTAATCCTCAACCTCGCCAATTTTTCATAACCTTTTTAAAACCTCTAAATTAGCCCTCTTCATGACGTGTGTACAAAGAAAGAAAAATATATATAAACAAAACAATATCATTTCCGTAGAGTTATAATGTTAAGTTAACCTAAACCACCACCACCACAACAACCACCAAAGCTAGACACTCACATTGGATAAGCCTTTCGTAGAGGTTGTTTTGGGTATTGCCTTGGGTAGTTTTACGAGCCTTCAGGTCTCAACCACTCACATTGGATAAGCCTTTCGTAGAGGTTGTTTTGGGTATTGCCTTGGGTAGTTTTACGAGCCTTCAAGTCTCACACACTCACATTGGATAAGCCTTTCGTAGAGGTTGTTTTGGGTATTTCCTTGGGTAGTTTCACGAGCCTTCAGGTCTCACACACTCACATTGGATAAGCCTTTCGTAGAGGTTGTTGTGGGTATTGCCTTGGGTAGTTTTACGAGCCTTCAGGTCTCACACACTCACATTGGATAAGCCTTTCGTAGAGGTTGTTGTGGGTATTGCCTTGGGTAGTTTTACGAGCCTTCAGGTCTCCTACACACATTGGATAAGCCTTTCGTAGAGGTTGTCGTGGGTATTGCCTTGGGTAGTTTTACGAGCCTTCAGGTCTCACACACACACACACGCACATTGGATAAGCCTTTCGTAGAGGCCTTGGTTAGTGTTATGAGCCTAGTGATAGTCAGACAAGGCTTCTACACAATGAACGCGAAAAACACTCATGCTAACCCAACTAATCTCCTTCGTGGCCTGGAGAAACATTTATTATGAGATCTGAAAGCATCTGATATAACGAACCTAAGTGGCAGACAGCGGAAGGCACAGAGTTCATAGCAGGGAAAAGTGACCCCAAACTGTACCCATTAAAATAAACTTGGTCGCAGTAACAGGCAAAGTTTGAAGACTATTGTTTCGGAGTACACGGACCCTCCTGCAGAAGGCTCGTAATAACAGTATATGTGTGTAGTTCTGGAAATGGGTCCTTAATAATAGAAGTAGGTAGCCATAAGGAAAGTTTTAAGGAGCACAATATTTCAGAGTTCACGTATTCATCTACATTTTGTTTTACAGGAAAGGAAGCAGATCGAGGGGGAGAAAAAAGTTCGCTAATCACTGCGTCTATAAAAGTAAGTATAGATGAGTGGCCAAAAGAGAGGTCAAAAGAGAGACTTAGAAGAGTTACAATGACTATATATGTGTTTTGTCTTGGATATATTAAGGAAAGTATTACAGATGAAGCTTAAAAAAAATGTACACAGAATGAAATATAAGAAAAATCCAATGAAAACTAAATGCGATTGTGAACGTATACCTAACTGCCGAGGACTTAGAATTTTTACTCGTTTGCTTAGCTTTGGAAATATTAAAAAAATGTATTACAGAGAATGTGAACAAGAACGCAATATAACCAACCAGCTTTGAACCTTAGAATTCCTACATGTTTATTTAGCTTTGGAAATATTCAGAAAAGTTGTAAGGAGGATGCATAAAAGAACTTAAATTTAGCTCTGGAGATATTAAAATCGTTAATATTAAGGAATAGTGTAAAGGGATGCGAAGTCGCTCTGGAGATATTAAAAATCGTTCGTTGAGTTTTGGGAATATTAAGGAATAGTGTAAAGGGATGCGAAGTCAAACGAAATCTAACTATGTGCTTTTAAGAATGGAAACTAAATATGACTGAACGTACCCAGCTGCTGAATACCTAGAAAACCTTTGAATATATTTAGCTTTGGAGATATTAAGAAATGTTTGTTGAGTTTTGGGAATATGCGAAATGCAGCACAATGAATGCGGATAAGAACGAAATCCAGCTATAGTCTGTTGACGGAGCCTGTTCATCCGGCGCCTAGGCAGCGTTTGTTACGGCTCCTGTGATTGGCTGCACCCCTCCCTCCCTCACTCACATGTCCGCCGTGACGCTACACACTTGTATTTTCTTCGACATAGCTCGTCTCTTGTTCACGACAGACCACTTTAGTTGGTACCGTTGGACTCAGCAGTAATTGCGCAACTCAGTTATGTTTATCTAAACTCGATAAAATAAAACATAAAGGAAATGTGATGAGTTGAAGTCACAAGACAGCTCCGAAATGTTTATAACACGGTTTACTTATCATCGCTTTTCTCAGCAGTCTTTGAACCAGGGTTGAAATAAATAATTTCATCTCATAGAGCAAAGTCTAGGCGCCGGATGAACAGGCTCCGTCAACAGACATTAGGAGCTTTAAAAATGGAAATTAAATGTGACTGCGAACGAACCCGGCTGCTGAAGGCCACGAAAACCATTGAATAAATTTAGTTTTGGGAATATAAAGAAATGTTTGCTGTTGGGAATATTAGGAATTGTAATACAGAGGATGCGGAGTGGAACGAAATCCTACAACGAACTTTGAATGTGACTGGACGTACCCAACTAGAAAAGAACGAAAAAATCTTTATATAAATTTAGCTTTGGGAATACTAATAAATGTTACAGAAGATGAGAAATAAAACGAAATCCAATTACGAACTTTGATAATAAAACTGAATGTGACTGAACGTACCCAACTAGAAAAGAACGAAAAAATCTTTATATAAATTTAGCTTTGGGAGTATTAATATATGTGTTACAGAAAATGCGAAGTAGAACGAAATCCAATTACGATCTTTGAGAATAAAACTGAACGTGACTGAACGTACCCGTCTGCTGAAGGCCACGAAAACCTTTATATGAATTTAGTTTTGAAAATATAAAGAAATGTATCACAGAAAATGCAAAGAAAAGCGAAATTCGAATACAAGCTTTGGGGAAAAATACTATAAAATGTGTTTGTGAACGTACCCATCCACGCGAAACTTTTATATATGTTAACTTTTGGATATAACATTATGTATTACAGAGGATGCGCAGTAGAATGAAATTTCACCATGAGCTTTGATGATAAAACTTAATTAATTGGGTTACGAATGCAGGAGCAGAGAAGGAACGGGAGGCAAGTGGTGGCGTTCTGTTGCAATACCCATTTTAACTATTTACGGAGACATATTTTGAGGCGAGTGACGAGTTTATTTACATTATTCTTTATTATTTATCATTTATTTATTATTACTATTTATTTTGTGTTAAATTGTAAATAGCGTATGTTAAAGATAGTTAGTTTTCCCTTTACTCTATACTTTAGGCACAAATGACTTATCATTTTAGTTGTTTAAACCATATGTTTTAGAACTTTTCATCACAAAAGACATCATTTTAATTGTTTGAGGGATATGTTTTAGAACTTTTCAGAGGCAATTGTGACGGAGATGAGCACTGAGGCCACGCGCAGCTTTAGGAATGCCTATAACTTCACCTTCACCTATATCGTCCATTTAATGAGACTACTTCTTCCAATTAACACTTGAATCAGGCATGGAAAAAATATATACCCTAAGAATTCGAGGAAAGTTATCTAAGAAATCAAGAACAGACACAATAAGAATGTTTCACGATCTTCATATTAACTTTGACACCTGAACTAGCTTTCCTGCGTGCTTATCGGAACACCGCGTACAATCTGGCATTCCTACTCACCTTGAAGGGCTTAAAAAGGGTCTAAATGTGCTCTACCTGCGTCCCTGAAGAGCGGCCCGCCCGGCACCTTCTTGACCGTGAGCACGTTGATGTCTCGCGTCTCATGGATGGTGACGTCGACGAGCAGGTCACGCACGGGGTAGCCGGGGTGGACGTTGATCTTGTGCGAGTACTCCCCGAGGCGACGCTCAAGCAACTCCTGCAGCGAGGGAGAGAAAGATTAGCGAGGAAGTTTGATGAGTTCTCCAAGGGGACATTCCAACCACTTCTACACAGGGGAAAGAAGGGTTAGAGAGTTGTTTATAGTATTCCCTAAGGCGAAGCTCAAGCAACTCCTGGAACGGGGGAGAGAAAGATTAGTGAGGAAGTTCGATGAGTTCTCCAAGGCGACAGTCCAACCGCTTCTACACAGGGGAAAGAAGGGTTAGAGAGTTGTTTATAGTATTCCCTAAGGCGAAGCTCAAGCAACTCCTGGAACGGGGAAAAGAAAGATTAGTGAGGAAGTTCGATGAGTTCTCCAAGGCGACAGTCCAACCGCTTCTACACAGGGGAAAGAAGGGTTAGAGAAATGTTAATAGTATTCCCTACGACGACGCTCAAGCAACTCCTGGAACGGGGAAAAGAAAGATTAGTGAGGAAGTTCGATGAGTTCTCCAAGGCGACAGTCCAACCACTTCTACACAGGGGAAAGAAGGGTTAGAGAGTTGTTGTTTATAGTATTCCCTAAGACGACGCTCAAGCAACTCCTGGAACGGGGAAAAGAAAGATTAGTGAGGAAGTTCGATGAGTTCTCCAAGGCAACCATTCTTAACATTAATTTATTTTTTTACCGTTCTAGAAAGGCAAATCCAACCCCAAACGTGTAGAGAGGGACGAGATAAATCATTCCTAACATTAATTTAGCCTTACCACTGGACAGTCAAATCCAGCTTCCAAAACGTGTATACAAGAGTCAGACAACCCATTTTTAACATTCACTTCGTTTTACCGCTCCAGAAAGGCAAATCCAACCTCGAAACGTGTACAGAAGGACGAGGCCAAACGTTTTTAACATTAATTAAGTTTTACCGTTCTTGAAAGGCAGATCCAACCCCTCTAACGAGTATACAAGTGCCGGGCAAACCTTTCATACTCGGCCTGGAATAGCGTGTGTGTGTGTGTGTGTGTGTGTGTGTGTTGGGGGGGGCGTTAGGAGGCGAGCTTTCCCGGATAATCACCGTAAAAATGCAAAGAAAAGGCGAGCGGGCGATCCACTTTGATGTCTTCACCGCCGCCGCCACCACCACCACCCACTACCACAATCGCCACCACCACCACCACCACCCACTACCACAATCACCACCACCACCATCATCACCACAAGCTCGCGTGCGCTAAACTTTTTCTCATCATTTGTGGTTTTCATGGTTTGTGGTTCTCGAGGAGTGAGCAAACACGGGTATATCTCTGTGTCTCTGTCTGTCTGTCTGTCTATCTGTCTGTCTGTCTTGCTCTTTGACTGTCCATGGATTTGTTATCGAGGGGTGAGCAAACACGGTATGTCTCTGTTTCTCTGTCTGTCTGTCTCTCTCTTTGACTTTCATTTGTATATTTCCTTCTTGATTCTGAACACCGAGTAAACACGTTTCTAATTCTGTTTCTCTGTCTGTCTGTCTGTCTGTCTATCTATCTATCTGTCTGTTTGTCTCGCTCTTTGCCTGTCCACGGATTTGTATATTTTTTTTTTAACCTGAGCAATGAGTATACACACTTCTAGTTCTCTTTCTCTGTCTCTATCTCTCTCTGTCCCTTACTCTTCACGAATCTATAAAGCTGTTCTTTCTTTTTATTCCTGACTAAGTAAATACTCTTATCATTCTGTCTCTCTGTCTATCTGTCTCTCTCTTTTACTATCAACAAATATATATGTTTCTTTCTTTCTATATCTCTCTTTCTCTGTCTGTCTGTCTCTTTTATGGTTTACGAATATGTTTCCTTGTTACTAATTCTCTGTCTGTCTGTCTGTCTCTTTCTCTCTAACAATTCATTGCTCCGGCCTCTTGCAGACTCCTATGTTCTTATGTTCTTATATGTTTCCTACTCAATCTATCTCTCTCTCTGTCTGTCTCTCTCTTAAAGTCAAGGGATATATGTACATTTGTTGGTCTATAACTACCCCTTGCTTCCAGTCTCCACAGATCAGCTAAACCAGACAAACTAATCCACGAAGAAGCAAAACCATTATCAGTACCAGACCAAAGTGAGCGCCAGAGGGAATCGGAACCTAACAGCCACAAATTAATGGTGTTTAATGGCTGGACGGCGCGCAATGATTCAATAGCCACGGACCAGCGCTCGGGGATGTCACACCAACACCTTCTGCTCCTGCCAACTCTCTAAACACCTGTCCAACCTCCTGCTTCCCACCTACTGCATTTAACTTTACATCTAATATCTCTGTATTTTCTCTCACCTACTCTCATTTGATTGTTTTATGGCCATTCCTATATACTTTTCGGTTTTGTTTATCCTGTTTCTTACCGTAAACATCTCTCTTAGCACGCCAAACTATCATGAACATATCCCTGGTTAAAGCCTTGTCACCTCTTCTCTTGGGCAAGTTGAGTTACGTGTGTTTAGAAGAAAATAATCCGTCGTTTCAATAAGGATAACTGTGTCCGGTAAAGCGAAACCGTCTCTTGTTTGTAAGCAAGTCAAATTTACGTGTTTTGAGAAGAAAGCTTTGGAAAAATAAAGGAGAAAGGAAGGGAGAGTAGGAGAGGCAAGGGAGAGAGAGGAAATGGAGGCAGAAAGAGAGAAGGGAGGTAAAAGAAAGGAGAGAAGAGAGGAAATGGAGATAGAAGGACGGAATGAAAGTAAAGGAAAGGAGAGGAGAGAGGAGAAAGGAAGAGGAAAAAGGAAATATAGATTGAAGGACGGAGTGAAAGTAAAGGAAAGAAGAGGAGAGGAGAGGAGAAAGGAAGAGGAAAAAGGAAATAGAGATTGAAGGACAGAATGAAAGTAAAGGAAAGGAGAGGAGAGAGAAAAGTAGAAAGGAAGAGAAAAAAGAGGAAAGAAAGGAAAAGAAAAATAAGGTACTAGGGAAAAGAAATGAAGGTACAGAAAGCGAAAAAATAACAGGAAAAGGGAGGAAAATTAAATGGAGAAAGAGGAGGAGGAAATGAAGGTAAAGGAAAGGAGATGAGACGAGAGAGGAAGATGAAAAAGAGGAAAAGAAAAAAGGGGAAAAGGAATGAAGGTACAGAAAGCCAAAGAATAACAGGAAAAGGGAGAGAAAGTAAACGGAGGAAGAGAAGGAGGAAATGAAAGTAAAGGAAAGGAGATGAGAAAGGAGGGAGAATTAGGAAACAGGGGGAAAGGAGAGGGAGGATATGCCAGAGAGGAAATTGAGTGGAAGAGGAGGAGGAGGGAATGAAAGTAAAGGAAAGGAGATGAGAGAGGATAGAGAGGAAGAGGAAACAGGGCGGGAGCCGAATGGAAGGAAGACATGCTGGAAGGGAAGGGAGTCGGATTCAATGGCTCGGGGTTAGGGAGGTTCGGAACAGACAATACACGTCTTCGGGGAAACTATTGAATTCCAGCTAACGACGGAAGGACCCAAGATCTGAAGCCCAACCAAGCCCGACCGAGAGCCCAGCGAAGTCCGACCGAGGCAAGGCTTTAGGTGTATCTGCCGGGCGCACGAACTCGGCCTGTCTTCGCTTAAGTTTGGGAGCCGCTCTCAGACGCTTCAGCCTTCCACGCCAAGTATTCCCAAAGGCCGAAGAAGGGATTAAACGGGTTGTGAAGAGTGTTTTATCTGGTTATCTTCTCTTCTTTCACCTCCTTCTCTTCCTCCTTTTCTTCCTCTTCCTCCTCCTTCGTATTCTTAGACTCTACCGCCTCTCATGTCAGTCAACTATTCCCAAAGGCCGAAGAAGGGATTAAACGGGTTGTGAAGAGTGTTTTATCTGGTTATCTTCTCTTCTTTCACCTCCTTCTCTTCCTCCTTTTCTTCCTCTTCCTCCTTCGTATTCTTGGACTCTCCCGCCTCTTATGTCGGTCAACTATTCCCAAAGGCCGAAGAAGGGATTGATCGGGTTCTAACGAGTGTTTTATCTGGTTATCTTCTTCTCTTTCACCTCCTTCTCTTCCTCCTCCTCCTCCTCCTTCTCTTCTTCCTTCTTGTCTTCTTCCTCCTCCTTCGTATTCTTAGATTCTTCCGCCTCCCACGCCAACTCGTTTCAAAGGCCGAAGATGGGATTAGTCGATTTCTCTTGGGTGTTTTATCTGGTTATCTCCTTCTCTTTCACCAGATAGATAGACAGATATACAGACAGCCAGACAGATGGACAGACATTCCCATCCTTCTCCTTCTCCTACTTCTCTTTCATCTTTTCCTTCTCCTCCTCCTCCTCTTTCTCCATCGACTATTACTCTCATTTGATAGTTTTATGGCCATTCCTATATATTTTTTCGGTTTTGTTTATCCTTTTCTTACCGTAAACATCTCTCTCAACACGACAAACTATCATAAACACATCCCTTCAAACGCTGGAACTATATCTAAATGAAAGGCGGACTTGTATATACTCTCAAACATCAATTACCTTACGTTCCAATACGGCAACTCTCTCCTCTACACACATCTCTAACAACACACCAAACTATCAAAAACAAATCCCTTCAAACACTGGAACTATATCTAAATGAAAGGCGGACTTGTATATACTCTCAAACAGCAATTACCTTACGTTCCAATACGGCAACTCTCTCCTCTACACATACAAGCGACATTCATTATTCAGGGACATGGAATTCGCCGCCACGGTAAACATATCTATGAAAAAAGTACTGAAGGACTGAATGCACGCTGAACACACCATGAATTCGCTCGCTCCGTCACTATTTCATTAAGGTCACAAACACGCGTCAGGCAACTTCGGGAAGCGATTATCTGAGGGTAAATACGTTTGGAGTAATCACAGCTAACGTACCGACAGCCAGATAGATAGACAGATATAGACAGCCAGACAGATAGACAGACATTCTCATTCTTCTCTTTCTCCTTCTCCTTCTACTTCTCTTTCATCTTCTCCTTCTCCTTCTTCCTCTCTTTCACCTCCTTATTCTTTTAATTCTCCTCCTCCTACTCTTTTTTCTCCTTCTCCTCCTCCTCCTGTTTCTCTTTTACTTCTTTGTTCTCTTCCTTCTCCTTCTCCTTCCCTTTTTCCTCTCTTTCACCTCCTTTTTCTTGTAATTCTCCTCCTCCTCTTTCTTCTCCTTCTCCTTTCCTTTTTTTCTCCTCTTTTTTCACATTCTTCGTCTCCTCTGCCTTCCTCCTCCTCTTCCTTCTTTCTCCTTCCTCCGTCTCGTACGCTAAAATTACACCACATAGCTATAATGTATAAGCTTTTAGACGCTTTGTGGTAATAAATGAATAAGAAACAGCAATTGATTATAAGAAAGAGCCAGTGAGATACGACTCTTCTTATGTAGGTGAATGTCACGATTAACGAGTGAGCTTCAACCATGACAAGACCCCACGTAACTTAGATCTCCGAGTACGCCGCAACGCACAATGCAAATTCAACCCTGAGTACCACGTCTCTGCTACCTCGACCGCCCCTAATGCAGTACTGCCAACCCTTCCCTCTCGTTGCTGGGTCATTGGGCCTCGCCGCACACCAACACCGCCAGGCAGGCAAGCGAGGGACAAGCGTGAGTGAGAGCAAACGTTTAAGGGGACTTGTTCTCTGTGCGATCAATGGCAGCACAGCGAGAGAGAGAGAGGGAGAGAGGGAGAGGAGGACGTACTACCTACACAGGGCAAACCGGGCCGGAGCGGGACAAAGGGAGATGGTACGCTCTACTACACGCATAAGACTCCTACGTCATAGCAAGAGAACGTTGGATTTACTTCAAAGGAAACAGAGATAAGGACAAACCGCATCACTGAGAGAGGTAAAACACACATCACACGGGAATGAAAAGGGTAGAGAGACAACAACGATCTTATTATACGGGTTTTGGAAGAGAGATAGAGAACAGACATCACACAGGAATGACAACAAGCGCAAAGAGACAACTACGATCTTATTATACGGATTTTGGAAGAGAGATAGAGAACACACATCACACAGGAATGACAACAAGCGCAAAGAGACAACTACGATCTTATTATACGGGTTTTGGAAGAGAGAAAGAACACACATCGCCCAGGAAGATGACTCGATATTATACCTGTTCTTGGACATTGTGGCTAATTCTTCGACTAAAGCGGCAAGGAGAGACAGGAGTATGATCTTAATATACGAGTTTTGAAAAAGAGAGGAAGAACACACATCGTACAGGAAGAGAACGGGAAATTAGACCTACTTTTGGGCTACTGAGAAAAGGAGAAATCGAAGTATAATCTCGTGTTTTCGAAGAGAGAGAGAGAGAGAGAGAGAGAGAGAGAGAGAGAGAGAGAGAGAGAGAGAGAGAGAGAGAGAGAGAGAGAGAGAGAGAGAGAGAGAGATAGAGAGAGAGAGAGAGGAGAAAGGAGAAAAAAGGAGAGAGCGGAAGAAGGATGAGGAGAGAGAGGGAGAGAAAGGAGGAAAATAGAATAGAAAAAAAAAAGATTAAGAAATAGAAAACACAGATCAAATAAAGAGAAAAGAAACCACAAAAGAAAAAAAGGAAAAAGAAAAGAAAAGAAAAAAGGAGAGAGGAAAGAGGGAGAGGAGAGAGAGAGAGAGAGAGAGAGAGAGAGAGAGAAAGGAGGAGAGTAGAATGAAAAAAAAAAATTAGAAATAGTAAACACAGATCAAATAAAGATATAAGAAACCACAAAAAGGGAGACCATTCTAAAATCAATCCTCTGACCCTTAAACAGAACTGAAGGCCTGAAGGGGATGATATGCCCACAAATAGAGGGAGTTTTTCAAAGGGAGGAATTCTATGATATTTCCTTAAGGGCTTCGGTGCTTATAAATATCTGGAGCTGTGATGGAAAACGAATTGGTTGGAAAAATGGTGGACTATTTTATTCCTTAGCTTCGGGGTATTGAGTTTAGACTTCCCCTCCTCCTCCTCCTCCTCCTCCTCCTTCTTCTCCTTCTTCCTCTTCTTCTTCTCGTTCTCTTCCTCTTCTTTCAATTCTTCTTTATCATCATCTTCTTTTATCTACCTTTGTTCTTTTTTTTATTTTTTTCCTTTTCCTGTTTTCTCCTTTTGAATCCTTTTCCTCCTCCTCCTCCTCCTCTTCCTCTTCCTCCTCTTCCTCCTTTTCCTCTTTCTCCTCCTCCTCTTCCTCCTTTTCCTCTTCCTCCTCCTCTTCCTCCTTTTCCTCTTTCTCTTCTTCCTCTTCCTCCTCCTCCTACTCTCTATACCTCCTTTTCCGTTAGTCTTTTTCAATTTTCTACTTTTCCATTTCCTCCTTTTCAATCCCTTTCCTCCTCCTCCTCCTCCTCCTCCTCCTCCTCGTACCCTTTCAACGCCCACAGCATCCGAAGTAGACGAAGATTTACAAGCGACCCGAAAAGAATGGGAAAGGGCACAAGGTCTCTCTCTCTCTCTCTCTCTCTCTCTCTCTCTCTCTCTCTCTCTCTCTCCCAAGACCCAGGCCAACACTAGAGCCTCCCAGACCCAGACCGAGACCAGCACCAGAACCAGAGAGAGAGAGAGAGAGAGAGAGAGAGAGATTAACAATGGCAAATATACGTAAGACCCAGACCAAAAGGAAAATAACGCAAGCCTTTGTAATAACGGTGTATATATATTTACGTTCATTATGGCGCCGTTCTTTAATGATTGTGACGCTGGAAATGAACGTAAGAAAGAAAAGGCTTGGAGAGTATTAATATTTTTCAAGGGTAGGGAGAGGGAGAGGGAGAGGGAGAGGGAGAGAGTTCCATTATTCGAATTGGATTAAATTGTGACACGATGTACAGTTTTTTTTTTCTTCTTTTTTTTTCATCTTTTTCATTCTCTCTCTCCCTCTCTCTCATCTCTATCCCTTTCTCTCATTTTTTTCCTCTTCCTTCAAATTTTCCAAAACTCCTACGCTGTTTTTTTTTTTCACTTTTTTTATTCTCTCTCCCTCTCTTTAATCTCTATCTCTTTCTCTCATTTTTGTTTCTCTTCCTTAAAATTTCCTTCTTATCATATACTCTGTTTTTTTTTTTTTTTTATTCTCTCTCCCCTTCTCTCTAATCTCTATCTCTTTTTCTCTCATTATTTTCCTCTTCCTTCAAAGTTTCCTTCTCATCATAAACTCCTACTCTGCTTTTTAATGTTTTTTCCCTTTTTTTTTATCCTCCTCTATCCCTCTCTCTCATTTCTCTCTCTTTCTTTCATTTTTGTTCTTCTTCCTTAAAATTTCCTTCTTATCATATATTCCTCTGTTTTTTTTATTTTTTTTTTACTTTTTTAATCCTCCTCTATTCCTTTTCTTCCCATTTTTCTTTCTCCTCCTTCAATTCTTCTTTATTATCTTCTTCTTTTATCACTTCGTTTTCTCTGCTTATTCGTTTTTTTTTCCATCTTTTTATCCTCCGTTCTCTCTCTCTCTCTCTCTCTCTCTCTCTCTCTCTCTCTCTCTCTCTCTCTCTCTCTCTCTTCTCGTCTTCTTTCGTCCAATTCTTTTCATTATGTTCTTTTGCCTTTTCTTACTCCTTTCTTCTCCTTCCTTCTTTAATCGTCTTTCTTTTCAGCTTCCTCCATTTCTATTTCCTTCTTCTCCTTCTTCATTATCATCTCTTTCCTCCTCCTACTCTCAATACTTTTCCTTTCTCCGTCCTTCATTTCAATATTCACGTTTTTCATTTGCTCCTCCTCCTCCTCCTCCTCCTCCTCCTCCTCCTCCTCCTCATCATCATCATCATCATCATCATCCGTCTCTTCCTTCTCCGAGCTGGCAACACTGCACATGACTGGAGGAACTTTAACCAAACCCACAACTCGCGACAATAATTTCACATATACACAAAACACTCTCCGCAACTTAATAAAAAGGAACTCATTGAAAATGTATAAAGAACTGAATCTACACACACACACATACACACACACGCACACACACACACACACACACACACACGCATACATACACGCACACACGCCCATACACACATACATAATATCTTCTTCTCGAGACAAAGACGTGCTAATTAATTGAAAATGACATCTCGGTGTTCTGGGCAGGGCGAGAAGATTAAGCGGCGAAGGAATAATAAATACGAGGAGGAGGAGGAGGGGGAGGAGGAAAAGAGAGAAAGGGAAGGAAGAAAATAGAGGAAGAAAGAAAAAGATGAAAGAAAGAGGGAAGAAAGGAAGGAGAAAACAGAGAAAGAGAAGAAAGAAGAAGAGAAAGAAAGAAAAAGATGAAAAAAAGAAGGAAGCAAGGAAGGAAAAAAGAAAGAGAAGGAAGAAAAAGAGAAAGAAAGAAAAAGATGAAAAAAAAGAAGGAAGCAAGGAAGGAAGAAAGAGAAGTAAGAAAGAAGAGGAAGAAAGAAAAAGATGAAAAAAGAAGAAAGAAAGGAAGGAAAAAGAGAGAGGGAAAGAAGAAAAAAGAGAAGGAGGAGGAGAACCTGACCCCCTACAACCCTTTCCCCCCACATGCAACCCCTCCATCCCCCTTCCCCCTCCCCTTACACTATCAGACTCATCCCTTATAAAACAATCCTAGCTTAACGTAACCTAACCTAACCTAACCTAACCCCCTACAATCCTTCCCCCCCCCCACACGCAACCCCTCCATCCCCCTTCCCCTCCCCAACACTATCAGACTCATCCCTAATAAAACAATCCTAGCTTAACCTAACCTAACCTAACCTAACCCCCTACAATCCTTCCCCCCCCCCACACGCAACCCCTCCATCCCCCTTCCCCTTTCCCCCCAACACTATCAGACTCATCCCTCATAAAACAATCCTAGCTTAACCTAACCTAACCTAACCTAACCTAACCCCTTCAATCCTTCCCCCCCACACTCAACCCCTCCATTCCCCTTCCCCTCCCCTACACTATCAGACTCATCCCTAATAAAACAATCCTAGCTTAACCTAACCTAACCTAACCTAACCCCTACAATCCTTCCCCCCACAACCCCTCCATTCCCCTTCCCCTCCCCTACACTATCAGACTCATCCCTAATAAAACAATCCTAGCTTAACGTAACCTAACCTAACCTAACCCCCCCTACAACCCTTTTCCCCCACACGCAACCCCTCCATCCCCCTCCCCTCCCCACTACACTATCAGACTCATCTCTCACTATCTAATTCCTGAATGCAGTGTTTCCTTAAGTAAAAGCTTTTAACGCACAAGTTCCGCGAGTTTGCATGAGTTTGCATAATTCCAGCGGCCCGAGGCGACCCGCTAAACTTTGTGCCCGGCCCCGGAGTGCTTCGTGAGGGCTTGTTGTCTCTCTCTGGGTAGGGACACGCACTCAGGGTCCTGCTCTCTTAATCCAGTCTCTTAGTTGCTAATGAACGTCGCTCCTAATGCTTTCTTAACCTCAAAAAACAAAGAAAAGAATAACAAATGTAGCATGAAAGTTAAATACATCTAAATCATCTTAGAATCAAATTGAGAAGCAGTGTTGTGGGATATGAGGTTAGGTTCCCCTCTCTTTCTCTCTGACGGTCGTGGTTGCTAAATGAACGTCGCTATTATGGCTTTCTTAACCTTCAACAACAAAGAACAAGGATAACAAAGGTAGCGTGGAAGTTAAATACATCTAAATCATCCTAAAATCAAATCGAGAAGCGTTGTGGGTTATGAGGCTAGGCTCCCCTCTCGTTCTCTCTGACGGACGTGGTTGCTAAATGAACGTCGCTATTATGGCTTTCTTAACCTTCAACAACAAAGAAAAAGGATAACAAAGGTAGCGTGGAAGTTAAATACATCTAAATCATCCTAAAATCAAATCGAGAAGCAGTGTTGTGGGTTATGAGGTTAGGTTCCCCTCTCGTTCTCTCTGACGGTCGTGGTTGCTAAATGAACGTCGCTATTATGGCCTTCTTAACCTTCAACAACAAAGAACAAGGATAACAAAGGTAGAATGGAAGTTAAATACATCTAAATCATCCTAAAATCAAATCGAGAAGCACTGTTGTGGGTTATGAGGTTAGGCTCCCCTCTCGTTCTCTCTGACGGTCCTGGTTGCTAAATGAACGTCGCTATTATGGCTTTCTTAACCTTCAACAACAAAGAACAAGGATAACAAAGGTAGCGTGGAAGTTAAATACATCTAAGTCATCCTAAAATCAAATCGAGAAGCAGTGTGATGGGTTACGAGGCTAGGTTCCCCTCTCTTTCTCTCTGACGGTCGTGGTTGCTAAATGAACGTCGCTATTATGGCCTTCTTAACCTTCATAACAACACGGCATTAAGGTCTGAGGCATCTGAAGCACGACCAAATTGAAAAGCAGTGTGATAGGTCATGCTCTCAGGGTCAAGCTAACTCTTCCTCTTAACGCTTGTAGATGCTTGATGAATGTCGCTCTTACGGTTTTCCTGGCCTTCAAAACAACTTAAGAGGATGAGCAAGAAGGCAGGAAAGTTTTCAAGACGTACTTATAGCATTCTCTGAACAATTTAAAAAGCAATGTGATGGGGTCTTTCATCTCTCTCTTACGTTCTTAGTTGCTTACTGAACATCGCTCTTATGGTTTTCCTGGCCTTCAAAACAACTAAGGAGGAGGAGCAAGAAGGCAGGAAAGTTTTCAAGATGTACTTACAGCATCCTCTGAACAAATTAAATAGCAGTGTGATGGGGTCTTTCATCTCTCTCTTACGTTCTTAGTTGCTTACTGAACATCGCTCTTATGGTTTTCCTGACCTTCAACACAACTAAGGAGGAGGAGCAAGAGGGCAGGAAAGTTTTCAAGACGTACAGCATATTAATTATTATGCTATTAAAAAAACCAATGTGACGGCCAGCATAAAACTCTTCTCGCTCTTTGCCCTTGAACTGCCTCCCTTGCTATAAAAATAAACTAAGCTGACGCAAAGCATGAACCAGACACCTTACGCAACGCACGGCAGCTGGCAACGACGCGGTTCTCGGCGCGACAAACACCCGGAGGCCTCGCAAAAGAGAGCGGGAGAAAGGCGACGCGTAGGCAAAACAAAGACGCAAAGAAAAGGACAAAGAACGCGGGAGAAAGGCCTTGTGTGTACTCGCTCTTTGGGGACCGCGCGGCGACCTCTGTGCCCTCCGCCAGTCCGTCACGCCTACAAGAACCCCCGACGTCGATACCAGTGAAGGGGCGATGATGGGGCTTCCACACCCACGCCATATCATACTTTTTCTTCGGGAGTTCGAGGTGGATGCTCTCGTCTTTCTCTCTGTTCCTGCCTCCCACGCCGCTACCCACACACACATACCTCTTCAATTGACGTTCCTCCTATATCGTTTTTTCTATTCTACTTCTGTTTCTTGTCTTTCTCCTCGTTTTCCTTCTTCTTCTTCTTCTTCTACTTTACCTCCCCCTCCTCCTCCTCTCCTTACACACATATATACCATTTATCTATGTTCCTTTGGCCTTGTTTTTTTTGTTTTGTTAATCCTTATATTTCTTCTTCTTTTCCTTCTTCTTCTTCTACTTAACCTCCTCCTCCTCCTCCTCCTCCTCTTACACACATATATACCTTTTATCTATGTTCCTTTCGCCTTGTTTTCTTTGTGTGTTTTGTTACTTCTCCTTCTGCTGTTTCTTCTTCTTCTCCTTCTTCTTCTTCTTCTGCTTTCTCCTTCTCCTCCTCCTTCTCTGTTCCTCCCACTCTCTTTCCCACACACATTCATTCTTCCTTACGTTCATTCCAGCTTGTTTTTCTATTTGGTTCTTCTTCTTCTTCTTCTTCTTCTTCTTCTTCTTCTTCTTCTTCTTCTTCTCCTCTTCTTTCTCCCTTTTCCGTCCATTCTACTCTCTTTCCCAAACATATTCCTTCCTACCTCCACTCCTTCATCCTTTCCTTTCCATTCCTCCTCCTCCTCCTCCTCCTCCTGTTCCTCCTCCTCCTCCTCCTCCTCCTCCTCCTCCACATAACATATCTCCTCCACCCGCACACGACACCCTCCATTCCTTAAGCCTCTTCTATACGCCCCCTCCTCCTCCTCCTCCTCCTCTTCCTCCTCCTCCTCTTAGTTTATAGGCCCCAGACTGATTTATCTTCCTCATCAGTAAAGGAACGTACGTGAAGGTGATGCTGGTGATAAGATATGGCCGCTGGTGGTGGTGGTGGTGGTGGAGGTGGTGGTGGTGGTGGTGGTGGTGGAGGTGGTGGTGGTGGTGATAATGGTGGTGGTGGTGGAGGTGGTGGTGGTGGTGATAATGGTGGTTTTGGTGGTAGTATTTTAGCTGGTTGTTTTAATAGGTTGTTGTAGTTGTTGTTAGTGGTAGTAGTAGTAGTAGCAGTAGTTGTAGTAGTAGTAGTAGTAGTAGTAGTAGTAGTAGTAGTAGTAGTAGTAGTAGTCGTAAAGGAAGACTGATAAAAAGGAAGAGAAACACAACTTGAAGAAAATGCAGAGAAATAAGTTGACGAAGTAAAGAGAGAGAGAAAAAAGGAAAAGTTAAAGAAAAGATGGAATAATCATAAAGCGAAGAAAGGAATTGGTTAAAAGAGAAAAGAGAAATTAGTTGGAATAGAAAAAGCGAATTAGTAAAGAGAATAAAAAGGAAACAGTAACTGGACAAAGAGGGAGAGAGATACGAGAAAGGAAGAAAGGAAGGAAGGAAGGAAGAACGGAAGGAGGAGAAGGGAAGGTCAGAAACTTTAGGGGAAGAAGGGATGAAAAGTTGATAAGCAGGAAGAGGAAGAGGAAGTAGAGGAGGAAGAAGAGGAGGAGGAGGGAAGGTGAAGAGAGAGAGAGAGAGAGAGAGAGAGAGAGAGAGACAAAAATAATGCAAGGGGTAGACAGAGGAAGGGAAGAGAAGAAAAATGGAGGAAGGGAAGTTGACGAGGCATGGAAGAAGAGGAAAGAGGATGGAGGAAAAAAAGAAAAGAAGAATGAGGAAGAGACAAACAAGTTATAAAGAAGAAACAACGAGAGATGGAGGAAGGGAAGAGAAGAAGAAGAGGAGGAGGAGGAGGAGGAGGAGGAAGGGTGATAAACTATAAACGAAGAGAGGAGAGGAGGAAGGAAGGGAGGGAGAAAAACGAGACAGAGACAGAGAAAAAAGGCGCAAGAAGGGAGGAAGGGAGGAAGGGAAGAACAAGAGAGGTAGGAAGGAATGAAGACAGAAAGGAAAGAGAGGAAGGAAGAGGAGGAGGAGGAGGGCGAAGATTGAGGAGGGAGAGAGAGAGAAGGAGGCAGGGTGTTGTATGTGGTCTCCTTTTAACGTCTGTCTGTGCGTCTCAAGGGAAGGAAGAAAGAAAGAAAGACTTGAGGGTTACATAAGACTTGGAGAGAGAGAGAGGAGAAGGAGGAGAGAGAGGGAGGAAAGAAAGAGGTAGTGTTTAGAGCGGAAGGAAAGAGAAAGAAAGGAGAAAAAGGAGATATATTAGCGAAAGGAGAAGAGATTTACATAGATTTACATAGAAAATCAGGCCACACAGACCCCATGGTCCAGAAAGGAGAGACAGGGAAGGAGGGAAGAGAGGAGTAATATGCAAAAAGAGAGAAAGGGGAAAGAGGAGAAGAGGTGTTATGGAAAGGAGAGGAGAGAAAGAAGAGAAGGGAAAAGAAGAGAGAAGAAGAGAGAGAAGGAAAGGAGGAGGTAGTGTACAGAAGGGAGAAGAGAAAGAAAAGGAGAAAGAGAAGAGACAGCATTAGGGAAAGGAGATAAGAGAGAAAGAGGAGAATGAGAAGGAAGAGATAAAAAGCAGAGAGAGAGAGAGAGATAATCTATCAACTTAGAGAGTGTGTGAATCGATCCAACTGAGAGAGAGAGATAATCTATCCAACTTAGAGAGAGTGTGTGAATCTATCCAACTTAGAGAGAGTGTGTGAATCTATCCAACTTAGAGAGTGTGTGAATCTATCCAACTTAGAGAGTGTGTGAATCTATCCAACTTAGAGAGTGTGTGAATCTATCCAACTTAGAGAGTGTGTGAATCTATCCAACTTAGAGAGAGTAAGTGTGTGAATCTATCCAACTTAGAGAGAGTAAGTGTGTAAATCTATCCAACTTAGAGAGTGTGTGAATCTATCCAACTTAGAGAGAGTGTGTGAATCTATCCAACTTAGAGAGAGTAAGTGTGTGAATCTATCCAACTTAGAGAGAGTGTGTGAATCTATCCAACTTAGAGAGAGTAAGTGTGTGAATCTATCCAACTTAGAGAGTGTGTGAATCTATCCAACTTAGAGAGAGTGTGCGAATCTATCCAACTTAGAGAGAGTAAGTGTGTGAATCTATCCAACTTAGAGAGAGTAAGTGTGTAAATCTATCCAACTTAGAGAAAGTGTGTGAATCTATCCAACTTAGAGAGTGTGTGAATCTATCCAACTTAGAGAGTGTGTGAATCTATCCAACTTAGAGAGTGTGTGAATCTATCCAACTTAGAGAGTGTGTGAATCTATCCAACTTAGAGAGTGTGTGAATCTATCCAACTTAGAGAGTGTGTGAATCTATCCAATCTATCCCCGTTACCGCGTGTACTCTACCATATTATACCATAAGCACTTCATGTGGATCGGCGGGAGTCACTAATTTCGAGGTCATTGCGAAACGAAGTGTGTCTGCATGGTGATATTTTTCCAGTGAACTTTAGCTAATTTTATATCAGGCAAATGAAGTGGAGATAGAAGTCTGGGTGATAGCGATATTAAACACATTAGGAGAGATGTTATTTAAATGAATTCCCACTCTCTGTCTGTCTGTCTATCTGTCTTCCTGTCTGCTTTAGCTTATACTTCTTCATCCCTTTTCTCTTTCCCTCTCTTCTCTTCTCTTCTCTCTCTCTCATGATTTCTCTTCCTTTCCTTTCTCTTCCTTCTTTCTTCCTTCGTCAACACACTTCTCTCTTCGCCACTCCTCCTCCTCCCTCTCCCTCTCTCTCTCTCTCTCTCTCTCTCTCTCTCTCTCTCTCTCTCTCTCAGTTAACTCTACTAGGGATGGATTTTTTTTTCTGGCAATAATGGAGATGAACTAAAAATGTCAGAAGCCGCTGGCTATAAAAACACACCTAACATTACACTGACGCACTCCATTATTAGCGAGTGTGTTATCTCTACAAAGGTTACACACACACACACACACACACACACACACACACACACACACACAATATCGTTCATTAGTCCCTGTTACGTTTTGAGAAAGAGAGAGAGAGAGAGAGAGAGACTACAACGACTATTACTACTACTACTGATACAGAGAGAGAGAGAGAGAGAGAGAGAGACTACAACTACTACTACTACTACTACTGCTACAACAACTACATCAATAACAATATAGCAAACTTTCATTATATTCGTGGCCTAAAAAAAAAAAATACACTCCTTCACCAATATTTCGTTTCCATCGAGAAATATTCGTGTAAAAAATAATAAACTGTTTGAAATATATACACAAGGTTTCAACACTGCTTTTTTTAATCTCTCTCTCTCTCTCTCTCTCTCTCTCTGTCTCTCTACGCCGCGTGTGGAAAAAAAAGTATTCGAGTGATTTACATTATTTGAGGAAGCTTTCCCTTGATTCTGTTTCACGCACACACACACACACACACACACACACACACACACACACACACACACACACACACACACACACACACACACACACACACACACAGATAACCTCCTCCTCCTCTCCCACATACACTATTTTTGTTGTTGTTTTGGTAGATTTCTGAATTCCTTTTTTTCTTTTCTTTTCTTTCTGTTCGAGTTTTTTTTTTTTGACTATTGCATTGATTTTTTTTTTATCTTCTCGTTTTGTTTTCTATTTTCTTTTTTGCCTGGATACGGTTTTACACACACACACACACACACACACACACACACACACACACACACACACCGCTATCCTCTAACACCCTTTCCTTTCCTTCCTTTTCCTTCCCTTCCCTATTCTTCCTTTCCCTTCCCTTCTCATTCCATCCCTTCCCTTGCCTTGCCTTGCCTTCCCTTCCCTATTCCTTTCCTTTCCTTCCTTTCTTTCCTTTCCTTCCGTTTCCTTTCCTTTCCTTCCCTTTCCTTTCCTTCCGTTTCCTTCCCTTCCCTTCCCTTCCCTTTCCTTTCCTTCCCTTTCCTTTCCTTTCCTTCCCTTCCCTTCCCTATCCTTCCATTCCCTTTCCTTCCCTTCCCTTCCCTATTCTTCCCTTCCCTTCCGTTCCGTTTCCTTCCCATCCCTATCCTTCCCTTCCCTATCCTTCCATTCCCTTCCCTTCCCATCCCTATCCTTCCCTTCCCTTCCCTTCCCTTCCCTACCTTTCCCTTCCCTTCCCTTTCCTTCCCATCCAGACACACATACATACACCTATACCCCCTTCCCCCCTCTACCCCTTTCACTGTACAAATCCATGAATACCGAAGACCTTTTTATTTACGAATCCGAAGTTTTTGCGAATAAAAGTCTGGTAGGAAGAAATATGAGTTTACTCTTTTCTGGGGGAACTTTCTTTTTATTTCTTCTTTTCTTAATCTTTTCACTTCTTTTTTCTTCTTTTGGGCAGTCTTTTCATTTCCCTTTTTTTTCTTCTTTTGTTAGTTCGTGTTTCCACTGCAACGGTAAGCTTTTTTTTATATTCGTGTTAGAAAGCTTTTTTTTCTTTCTTTTTTAGGCTTTGCAGTTATGATGGTAAGCTTTTGTTTTGTCTATGTTAATGAACTGGCTTTTTTGTCTTATTTCTGTTTTTTTTTGTTATTTTTTTCGTTGTTTTTTTGTGTAGAATCGTCATTTAGGAATTTATTTTGTCTGTCTGTCTGTTTCTGTCCATTTGTATCTCTGTTTCTGTGTCTGTCTGTTAGTCTGTCTTTGTATAGTTGGGTCTGTCTGTCTGTGTTTCTCTCCGTCATTCAGTTAATCAGTTACTTAATCTGTCTATATATCTATCTTCTCTGTCTATCTGTCTATTTCACTCTCTCAGCCAATCAATTAATCTATCTTTCTATCTATCTTCTATTCCTTACTGTCTGTCTGTCTGTCTGTCTGTCTATCTCAATCAGTCAGTTAATCTATATATCTTTCTATGTAATCCTCTTTTCCTTTCTGTCTGTCTGTCTGTCTGTCTGTCTGTCTGTCTGTCTGTCTGTCTGTCTAACTACCTCAATCCTTCAATTAATCTATCTACCTCTCTATCTAATCTTTCCTCTCTTCCTTACTATCTCTCCGCCTGTCTCTCTCTCCCTCTCTCCTCATCTCTCTCCCTTTCCCTCTCTCTATAATATTCAGTCTGTCTGTCTAACTACCTCAATCCCTCAATTATTAATCTATCTACCTGTCTATCTAATCTTTCCTCCCTTCCCTGCTGTCTCTCCGCCTGTCTCTATCCCTCTCTCTCCTCATCTCTCTCCCCTTCCCTCTCTCTATAATATTCAGTCTGTCTGTCTAACTACCTCAATCCTTCAATTAATCTATCTACCTCTGTATCTAATCTTTCCTCCCTTCCTTACTATCTCTCCGCCTGTCTCTCTCTCCCCTTCCCTCTCTCTATAATATTCTGTCTGTCTGTCTAACTACCTCAATCCCTCAATTATTAATCTATCTACCTGTCTATCTAATCTTTCCTCCCTTCCTTACTATCTCTCCGCCTGTCTCTCTCTCCCTCTCTCCTCATCTCTCTCCCCTTCCCTCTCTCTATAATATTTTAGTATCGTGCTTTACTCGTGCGTCATTTAAACGGCTCGTCAGGCACCCTTCCTCTCCACCTTCCGTCCGTCGTTTCATATTTCACGCGTTTCCCGCCGACGCCCGACCGATCCCCTCCATCCTACATCTTTTACAGCCATCGTTCTCACATTTCGCGAGCTTATCTTCCTCAATCTCCCCTGTCACTTCGCCCTTCACTGGTCCTTAGTTCTTCCCCTCCCCTTCTGCGTCCTTGCCTACAGTTCCCTTCTCTTGATTTGCCTTGATTTGCTTCCTTTCCCTTCCCTTGCCTTGCCTTTCTTTTCTTCTCTATTTTTTTTCCTTTTGTTTTGTTTTTCTTTCTCTTTTTTTACCTTTCCCTTCCTTCCCTTGTTTTTCCCTCCTTCCATTTTCTTTATTTTCTTTTCGTTTTTTTTCACTTTTTCTTTCCTTTTCTTTTCCTTTCCTTCCATTCTCTTCCTTTTCCTTTAATTTTCTTTCGTTTTAGTTCCTGTTCTTTTCTATTATTTCCTATTTTTCTTCTTTTCCTTTTCTTTCCCTTCCTTTCCCTTCCTCTCCCCTTCCCATCCCTTCCCTTCCCTTTCCTTCTCTTTCCTCCCCTCCCCTTCCTTCCCTTCCCTTCCATCCCCTTTCCTCCCCTCCCCTCCCCTCCCTTCCCTTCCCTTCCATCCCCTTTCCATCCCCCTTCCTTCCCTTCCCTCCCCTTCCCTTCCCTTTCCACATCAAACTACTCATCCACGACTTAACCTCTACATCTCTCTCTCTCTCTCTCTCTCTCTCTCTCTCTCTCTCTCTCTCTCTCTCTCTCTCTCTCTCTCTCTCTCTCTCTCTCTCTCTCTCTCTCTCTCTCTCTCTCTCTCTCTCTCTCTCTCTCTCTCTCTCTCTCTCATCCTTTTAAATCTCGTAGCCTTTCCCTCTGTACTGCTTGCTCGTGGCTGTCTCTCCTTGTCTCTGCTTCTCTCTCTCTCTCTCTCTCTCTCTCTCTCTCTCTCTCTCTCTCTCTCTCTCTCTCTCTCTCTCTCTCTCTCTCTCTCTCTCTCTCTTTCTCTCATACAAGACGAACACAAAAGCTATAGAGAGACAGTACATTTGTTTACCTCAGGACTTAAAGGAACAAACACAGGAGAGAGAAAAAACAACCACGCAATCCCTTTCTTATGCTCTCAGAAAGGCACATAAAAGATTGTACAGAGTAAGTAAACAGTTCTCATCTCTCTCCTTATTGCCTAGCTCGTCTCATCCACCTCCTACCCTCTTATGACGTAAAGAAGGAAGGTATTATTTGGGGAACGTGACGAGGGAACAGGGATAGAGCAAGGTCACTATACGAAGGTTATCAAGAGGTTATCCATTAGCTGTATCAGGGCTCAAGGTGAAGAGCATGAGAGAGAAGAGGATTATGCTGGAAGGATAAGTAATGAGAGAAAGGGTAGAAGGAGGAGGAAGAAACTGGAAGAGGAGAAGAATGGAGTGCATGAAGAAAGACGAGTTAAGAGAATGGAAGTGAAGAATAAGAGAATATAATTAATGAGACTGGGAAAATAGAGAATAAGGAAGAGAGGGAGAGAGAGGAAGACGTGGATACATTATAGAGAGGAAGAAATTAAAGGAGAATGAAAGGGAAATGTAGAAGGAAGAAAGGGAGATAGAGGAAGATGTTGAAGGGTTGTGGAAAGGAAAACGAGTAGAGAGAAAGATAGAACAGGATAGAAGGAAGGAAGAAAGGGAGACAAAGGAAGATGTTGAAGGATTATAAAAAGGAAAACAAGAAATAAGGAGAATGAATGAACAGGATAGAAGAAAGGAAGAAAGGGAGACAGAGGAAAATGTTGAAGGTTTGTGAAAAGAAAAACGAGTAAGGAGAATGACAGAACAGGATAGAAGGAAGGAAGAAAAGGAAACAGAGGAAGAAGAGGATGGATTGCGTTAGAGAAGAAGAGAGAAGAGAATGAAAGCAAAAGATAAAATGGATAGAGAGACAGACTAGGAAAGAAGTGGATGAATTATGTGAAAAGAAAGACAGGAAACAAGAATAAAAGAACAGAATAGAAGGAAAATAAGGGAGAATGAGAAAGAGGTAGATAGCTTATGTAACGTTAGACAAATATTGATAAAGAAAATACATGTTAAAAGAAGGGGAAAGAAAGAGAATGAGAGAAACGAGAATGAGAAAAAGAGAATAGATTGTGTAAAAGAAGAAAAGTTAAAGAAATAATATAAGAAAAACCTCGAAAAATGATGAAATATATTAATAACACGTACGAGTGACAGAGTTAGGCAAATATTGATAAAAGAAAATACATGTCAAAAGGAAGAGAATGAAACAGAATGAGAGAAACGAGAATGAGAAAAAGAGAATAGATTGTGTAAAAGAAGAAAAGTTAAAGAAATAATATAGTAGAAACTTCAAAGAAAAAGAGGTAAATATAGATTATGTAAAGTTAGACAAATATTGATAAAGAAAATACATGTTAAAAGAAGGAGAAAGAAACAATATGAGAGAAACGAGAATGAGAAAAAGAGAATAGATTGTGTAAAAGAAGAAAAGTTTAAGAAATAATATAAGACAAACCTCAAAGAATAATGAAATATATTGATAACTCGTACGACAAACAGACTACCGGATGATATATATACAGACCGTTGCAGAATATAGTAAGGGAAATACGAGCAGAAATCCACACACACACACACACACACACACACACACACACACACACACACACACACCTCGTTCATCACTCCCTCCCTCCCTCCCTTCACTCTTCACCTCCACCGCCATTCTTTTTTCTCTCTCTAGTTTTATCCTTTATTTTTTTATGTTTTCGACATTTTTTTTCTTCTTTTTTTAGCTTGTTTTTTTATATTGTGGCAAGACAGACGGACGTGGCTTACATACACACACACACACACACACACACACACACACACACACACACACACACAGAAATATACAGACAAATATAAAAGAAAAACAACAGACAGACGGACAGACAGACAGACACGAAGCAAAGGCAAAGTTCATCACCCTTATCCACAAAAACAACAACATCAACAACAAGACTACTACTACTACTACTACTACTACTACCACTAATACCAATACAAACACTAATACTACTAATAAAATACAATAAAAACAATAAACAAATAAATAAAAAGATAAATAAATAAATAAATAAATTGTGTAGAAAAAAGGAAAATAAAAAGGAAAATAAAAATGAAAAGAAAATAAACAAACTAAAAACAAACTTCGCCGAGGCTCGTTCAGATGTAATAAATCCAGGCTGTCTCACACACACACACACACACACACACACACACACACACACACACACACACACACACACACACCCGTCCGCCGCCTCGTCCACTTCCTGCATCGCCGCCATAAATAAACTCCCAGTAACATTTTTCACATTTCTCTCCCCGTTTTTCGCGGTCACGCTTGATGGAGTCTGCATCTCTCTCTCTCTCTCTCTCTCTCTCTCTCTCTCTCTCTCTCTCTCTCTCTCTCTCTCTCTCTCTCTCTCTCTCTCTCTCTCTCTCTCTCTCTCTCTCTCTCTCTCTCTCTCTCTCTCTCTCTCTCTCTCTCTCTCTCTCTCTCTCTCTCTCTCTCTCCTTCTATTCGTCTCTTCCTTCCTCCGTCTCTACCTTGCAATTTTCCTTCCCATCCTCCATTCCGTCTCTTCCTTCCTCTCTTTTTCCCTCCCTCTTTCTCTTCCTCCCTCCATTCATTCCTTACATCCTTCTCTTCTCTCCTTTCTTCTCTCCCTTCCTTCCTCCTTCCTTCTCTTCCTTCACACTCTCCCTCCCTTCCCTCCCTCTCTCTCATCAATCGTGCGGTCAGACAAAGGTTATTTCTGTGGCAACGAGCAGGAAGGAGATAAAGACAGATAGATAGATAGACAGACAGACAGACAGACAGACAGACAGACAGATAGATAGACAGACAGACAGACAGACAGACAGATAGATAGACAGACAGACAGACAGACAGACAGACACGCAGCAAAGAGGAGTTACAGAAGAAAGCAATAAGGAGTGTTTAGGAGGCGTAAAATTAGGCGACAAAAAGGAGGAATTGGCAACTTTTCGGTCCATTTAATAACCTCGAGACTCCAAAAGCCATTTCAGTCTTGCCTACAGAAAGGAAGAGGGTGGTTACGTATTTTTTTTCTCTTTCTTTTTGTTCTCTCTCTCTCTCTCTCTCTCTCTCTCTCTCTCTCTCTCTCTCTCTCTCTCTCTCTCTCTCTCTCTCTCTCTCTCTCTCTCTCTCTCTCTCTCTCTCTCTCTCTTTATTTTCTTCCAAATTTCTTTTTTCTTTTAGTTTTCTTTCTTTTTCTTCCTTCTCCAACTCTCTCTCTCTCTCTCTCTCTCTCTCTCTCTCTCTCTCTCTCTCTCTCTCTCTCTCTCTCTCTCTCTCTCTCTCTCTCTCTCTCTCTCTCTCTCTCTCTCTCTCTCTCTCTCTCTCTCTCACACACGCGCTAAAGACTTGTTCATTATCGACTAATATATAATTAATGCCCCATCACGCCTGTCTGTCATCATTACTAACTTCCCTTCCCTTCCCTTCCTTCCCCTTCCCTTCCCTTCCCTTCCCCTCCCTTCCCCTCCTTTCCTTTCCGTTCCCTTAACTCCCATTTCCTTTCCTTCCCTTCCCTTCCCCCCCTTCCCTTTCCTTTCCTTTCCTTTCCTTCCCTTCCCTTCCCCTCCTTTCCTTTCCTTTCCTTTCCTTTCCTTTCCTTTCCTTCCCTCCCGTTTCCCTTCTCTTCCCTATCATTTATTTTCCTTCCCTTCCCTTCCTTTCCTTCTCCTTTATTCTCTGTTCCATCTACTCCCTTGTTCGTGTTTCTTCTTCCTTGTTCTCGTTCGTCTCCTTTTTTTCATTATTTTTTTACATTTTTACTTCCTCCACAATCCGAAGCTATCTAAAACTTATAATCAAACATTTTTTTTTAATTTCTTTCCGTCTCCTATGCTTCTCTTCTCCTCCTTCTTCTTCTGCTCTTTCTCCTTCTCCTACTCCATAATTCTCTGCTTCCTTTTCCTTTCCGTCATACTTCTGTTTTTCTCTTCGTCTTCTTTTTTTACTCTTTTAATCTCTACTTCTTCAACTTTCCATTCCTCATTCCAGGTCTTTCATTTCTCTCTCTTGTTCTTCCTCTTCCTTTTTCTCTCTTCCATTCTCTACGATGCCACATACAACTAACATATCCTCCGCTTCCTCTTCCTCCCCTTCCATCTTCTCCTACTCCTCCTCCTTCTCCTTCATAACACGCCACGTCAGCGAGGAGCCTCTGAACACACACAAGTTCGGGACAGTCGCCGCCAGAGATCTAATTAAAGTTTTGGAATTCTGAGTCAGCCGCGACCTCGCCTTTCTTCAGCAGATTCTTCGCGTGGAAATGTGATGTTACAAGGGTGAGAATAGCTGTACTTTAGGCTCTTTTCCTTCTCTCCCTCTCACGAAAAGAAGGAAGATGTGAGAATTGGATGATTGGACATGTTTCAGACGTTTCCCCCCTTATGAACGTCAGGAAAGAATGAAGAACATGGATAAAATTGCTATACTTTAGAGTTTAGACGCTCTCCCCCTCACGAAAATCAGGAAAATATGAGTACTATATGAACAAGACTGGCTATACTTCAGTTCGTCCTCCCTGACCCTCACGAAAATAAATTATATGAGGAAATGGATTATGATGTTTATACTCTACTCCTTCCTCCCCCTCACGAAAATCAGGAAAATATGAGGTACTCTATGGATAAGATTAGCTATACTTCAGTCCCTCTCTCCCTGACCCTCACGAAAAAAAAAAAATAAATATGTGAGGAATATCGATTAGGATGTTTATACTTTACTCTTTCCTCCCCCTCACGAAAATCAGGAAATATGAGGTACTCTATGGATAAGATTGGCTATACTTCAGTCTCTCTCTCCCTGACCCTCACGAAAATAAAACAATACAAGGAAAATGGATTATAATGTTTATACTCTACTCTTTCCTCCCCCTCACGAAAATCAGGAAAATATGAGGTACTATATGAATGAGACTGGCTATACTTCAATCCTTCTCCCTGACCCTCACGAAAATAAAACAATACAAGGAAAATGGATTATGATGTTTATACTCTACTCCTTCCTCACCTTTACGAAAATCAGGAAAATATGAGGTACTCTACGGATAAGATTGGCCATGCTTCAAGTTACTCCCTGACCCTCACGAAAGTCAAGAATGAGTGAGGAATACAGCTTAGGATGTATATATTTTAATCTTTCCTCCCCTTCACACAAAGCAGAAACATATGAGGTACTCTTTCTCTACATAGGGAGCGGCTCAAGGGCAAAACAAAACAAATGAGGATAAAAAGTGTTCGCTAATCACCGCCAAAATAAATGTTATCTATAAAATACCACACAGCCAAATATCATCCCCCATATCTGCCGAACAAGCTCTAGGGCGCCCAACAGACCCTTCACATCACGTTCAGGAGCATCACTGACCTCGTATGTAAGGTAGAAGATGACCTCGTCCTGCTCCGCCACAGACACGTCCACGCGGAACCTCGACGTCTCTCGCTCTCTGTAAGGAAGGAGAATGTATGATAAGTTTAGTTACATCAGTATTGGGAAAGATTTAGATGAGGCACCCCTAAAAACCTTCTCTCTCTCTCTCTCTCTCTCTCTCTCTCTCTCTCTCTCTCTCTCTCTCTCTCTCTCTCTCTCTCTCTCTCTCTCTCTCTCTCTCTCTCTCTCTCTCTCTCTCTCTCTCTCTCTTCTTTCCATCCTTCCCTTCCTCCGTCTCTTCCTCCCCCTCTCTCTCCTCCCTTCCCTCGTCCCTCCCTGCATCCTTCTCTTCTTCCCTCCCATTCTCCCTCCCTCACCAACACACACACACACACACACACACACACACACACACACACACACACACACACACACACACACACACACACACACAGGAACGAGGACATTTGAAGGGGCTGCTTCTATTAACATATCAACTTGTATATTCAAATTGCTTATCGAAGTGTATATAATCATGGGTCGTAAAACTCTAAACACCGATTGGATTGTAAAATATTGCCACTCTATATAAATGTGAATGTTAATATATACATACACACATATAAACATACATACATACACATATACAGATACACGAATATTTATTTCTCTCCCTCTTTCTTATGGACAAAAACTCAAATTACACACACACAAACACATACACACAGACACACACACACACACACACACACACACACACACACACACACACACACACACACACACACACACGCTTTTCTCTCTCCCTCTCTCTCTTTTTCTCGTATGTACACACACACACACACACACCTCTTCTTGTTCCTCTCTCTCTCTCTCTCTCTCTCTCTCTCTCTCTCTCTCTCTCTCTCTCTCTCTCTCTCTCTCTCTCTCTCTCTCTCTCTCTCTCTCTCTCTCTCTCTCTCTCTCTCTCTCCGTTCCTCCCACTCTTTCTTCTTCCCTTACTCCTTCCCTCTTACTCCTCCATCCCTCCTACACTTCTTCCTTTCCTCCCCCTCTCCCTGGTCACTCCCCACACACAACACCCTCCCCTATATCAAGCCGAGCACCCCCTCTTGTCATCCTCTGTCCACTCATTCCCTCTCCTCTCCTCTCCTTCACACACACACGATCACTTTTGCCCCGAGGTTGTTGCGTCAGTCGCGGCTCCGGGGATTAAGGGCGAGTGACAGGGGGTGGCGAAGGCAGAAGCGAAGCCCACAGTAAGGGATCAATGCGCACAAGTGGGAGATCTCCTTTAACCGATGGCGGCAGACGAATATGGTAGCAGCGGCGGCCCGTCATAGCGGAGAGAGGAAGAGGAAGAGAGAGAGGAGAAAGGGCAGCGGGGGTGGATGCGGGAGAGGGGCAGTTTGCATAATGAAAACGTAAGGATAAGCAGTGGATATGAAGGATGCTGAGAGGATGTAGATAGAATAGAGAGGATGTATATATAGAGAGGGGGAATGGATAAGGACTAGGAGAAGGGAAAAGGATGAAAGAGAAAGACTAGCGGGGGTTGGATAAGGGAGAGGGTCAGTGTGCATAATGGATAGTTAAGGATAAGCAGTGAATTAGAAGGATGTTGAGAGGATGTATATATAGAGAGAGGGAATGGATAAGGACTAGGAGAAAGGAAAAGGAAGAGAGAAAGAGAAAGACTAGCGGGGGTTGGATAAGGGAGAGGGTCAGTTTGCATAATGGATACGAAAGGACAAGCAGTGAATTGGAAGGATGTTGAGAGGATGTATATATAGAGAGGGGGAATGGATAAGGATTAGGAGAAGAGAAAGACGGGTTGGATAAGGGAGAGGGTCAGTTTGCATAATGGATAGTTAAGGATAAGCAGTGAATTAGAAGGATGTTGAGAGGATGCATATATATAGAGAGGTAATGGATAAGGACTAGGAGAAAGGAAAAGGATGAGAGAAAGAGAAAGACTAGCGGGGGTTGGATAAGGGAGAGGGTCAGTGTGCATAATGGATAGTTAAGGATAAGCAGTGAATTAGAAGGATGTTGAGAGGATGTATATATAGAGAGAGGGAATGGATAAGGACTAGGAGAAAGGAAGAGAAAGAGAAAGAGAAAGGTTAGCGGGGGTTGGATAAGGGAGAAAGTCAGTTCGCAAATAAGGGATTCATATGGAAGGGAGTGAATGAGTGATGTGGTATTGCATCTTATTGTGGCCTGGGTTACCACTATGGTGCGTTAGGTTGTGTTAGTGTGGTGTGTGATGGCTGTGGTGAGTGTGGTGTGGTGGGTTGAGTTACAGTAGCATGAGGCGGTGTGTGGCGTGACGCAGGTAATATCCGAAGCTCCCATGTCCCCCAAGAGGCAGTTAAGCTCACTATCAGCGTCATCAACACCCCGGAGCCTCCTTGAACACCCTAATCCCATGCCAGAGGGATTGAAACCTCCGAGAAACTGCCCAACGAACTCCATTACAGGCTCATATGCAGGCCGGTCTCTCTCTCTCTCTCTCTCTCTCTCTCTCTTGTCTATCTGTTTATCTTTCTAAGGAAGGAAGGAAGGAAGGAAGGTAGGAAGGAAGGAAGAAAGGAAGGAAGGAAGGAAGGAAGAAAGGAAGGAAGGTAGGTAGGTAGGTAGGTAGGAAGGAAGGAAGGAAGGAAGGAAGGGAATGGGAGAATGAGGAGAATGGAGGAGAAGGAGGAGGAGGAACGAATGCAAATGGAAGTAGAATGCAAAACAAGGAAGAAGAAGAATGGTGAGTAAAGAGAAGGAAGAGGAGGAGGAGGAGGAGGAGGAGAGAATTAGTAGGAAGAGTAAAGAAGACAGAAAGAGAGAGGAAGAAAGAAGAGAATGAGGAGCAAGAGAGAGAAGGATAAAGAGGAAGAGAAGAAGAGAATGAGAGAGGAAAAGAAAACAAAAGAAAGAGAAAAAGAAACAAGAAAAAAAGGAAAAAAAGAAGAGAATGACGAACAGGAAAGTGAAGAATACAGGAGGAAGAAAATGAGAAAAGAATGTGAAGGAGAAATAAAGAAAACAAGAAAAAGAGAAACAAAGAAGAGAATAACGAACAGGAGAGAGAAGAATACAGGAGGAGGAAGAGGAAGAGGAGAATAAAAAAAGAAAAGAAAAAGAAAGGAAAATAAGATTAAAAAAAGAACAAAATAACATAACCAGGTGAAGGTTTTGGGGCACACACCTGAGGAAGCATACCTGCCCAACCTTACCTGGGCAAAACAAGGTGTTAAATATTTCGTAATAAGGGTGCAGGGCGCTCTCACGGTAATTACGACGGGTAGTTATTGGCCAGGTAGGAAGGGGGGGAGGGGGGGGGGGAGAAGAGGAGACGGGGAGAGAAGGAGAGGAGAGAGAGAGAGGGAGGTTATGAAATGGGGGGGAAGGGTGAGGAGGGGATTCTGAGGGCGTGAAGAGAGAGGGAATGAAGAGAAAGAGAGGAGATAGAAGGGGTGAAGAGGGGAAACAGAAGGGGTTAGGTAAGGCAGAAGGGTATCCAATGCTTTTATTACGCTGTTCAATCCTCTTTTCCTCCTCACTCTCCGCTATTCAATTTTCTTCCATCGCTCGGTTCCATACTTATAACTGTCTCTATTTCTCTTCTCTTTGCAATGCGTCTGTCGGTATTTTCTTTTTTTTTCTTCACTTTCTTTTCTATAGCTATTATTTTTTTTTGCTTTTTATTCCTTCATTTTTTCCTTTTCTTTCTGTTACTGATCTTTTTTTTGCCTGTATTCTCCTTTTTCCTCCTTTTCTTTTTCATTTCTATTATTTTTTTCATTTTCTTCTTATTCCTGTTTATTTTTTCCTTTCCTTTCCATTCCTGTGATATTTTTCTTTCCTTTTGATTCTTGGTATTTTTTTTACTTTCCTTTTCATTCCAGCAAGTTTTTTTTCTTTCTTTCCATCAGTGTTATTTTTTCCTTCTCTTTCTATTCCTGTGATATTTTCCTTTCCTTTTGATTCTTGGTATTTTTTTACTTTCCTTTTCATTCCAGTAAGTTTTTTTTCCTTTCCTTTCCAATCCTGCTTTTTTTTCCCTTTAATTTCTATTCCCATTATGTTCTTCCTTTCCTTTTCATTCCAACAACTATTTTCCTTTCCTTCCATTCCTATTTTTTTCCCTTCATTTTCCTTTCCTGTGATATTTTTTTCCCTTCGCTTTCCAATCTTGCTATTTTTTTCCCTTTAATTTCCATTCCCATTATTTTCTTTCTTTCCTTTTCATTCTACTATTATTTTCCTTTCCATTCCAATCTTGTTTGTTTCTTCCTTTCCTTTTATTCCTTTATTTTTTTCCTTCCCTTTCCATTACTGACCCTTTTTTCCTTCTCCCTTTCTCCCTTTCTGTAACGAAGTCTATTTTCTACCTTAAAAACCTCCCTCTCCCCTCCTCCCCTTTTTTCCTTTCTCCGGCAATGCGTTTCTTTCTCTCTCTCTCTCTTCCTCTCCTTTCGTCCATCCATTTCCATTCACGAGTTATTTTATTTTTCTCTCCTCCCCCTTTCTGCAGTCTAAATCATGCCCCGCCATTTGTCTCTATTAAATCATTTCAAAGTCTCCCTTCTCTCTCCTTCCTCTTTCTTTCTTTCGCTAACGGCAATGCACTTCTATGTTTTTTTATCCTCTGTCTGTGCCATCCGTCGACTTCATGTTTCTGTTCAAATTCCCTTCGTTTCCTCTCCGTTTCTAGTGTGCAGTGTTCATTTACAGAATATATGTATACTTCTCTCTACATTTCCAAGCATCACGTTTCTTGATTTGCTTCGTATGCTTCACTTAAATCTCTCTTCCTTTTTGTTACAAGGTTTTAATTTTGCTTCATAATTCAAATCTTCGTTCATTTCATATTTGTCCACTTCTGCTTTATTTTCTACATTTCCCAGCATTGCATTTCTTTACCCTTCTTTTTCTTCTCCTTTTTGTCTCCATTATATCACTAGCTATTATTGTTTTCTTTCTTTTTTCTAGACTTTAATATTCCTCCATCATTCAAATCTTCATTCATTGCATAATTCTCCACTTTTGTTTAAGTTTCTACAATTCTCGGCACTACATTCTCTTACTTTTCTTCTCTTTCTTCATTTTCAACCTGTCTTCAATCCATCACTGTCTATTTTCGCTTTCTTCCAATAGTTAAAGTCTTGATTCATTGCATATTTTTCCACTTTTGCTTTATTTTCTACATTTCCCAGCATTGCATTTCTTTACCCTTCTTTTTCTTCTCCTTTTTGTCTCCATTATATCACTAGCTATTATTGTTCTCCTTCTTTTTTCTAGACTTTAATATTCCTCCATCATTCAAATCTTCATTCATTGCATAATTCTCCACTTTTGATTAAGTTTCTACAATTCTCAGCACTATATTCCCTCTCTTTTCTTCTCTTCCTCTTTTTCAACCTGTCTTCAATACATCATCGTCTATTTTCGCTTTCTTCCTATAGTTAAACTCTTGATTCATTGCATATTTTTCCACTTTTGCTTTATTTTCTACATTTCCCAGCATTGCATTTCTTTACTGTCCTTCCTCTTCTAACTGCCTCCATTACATCACTAGTTTTTTTATTGTTTTCCCTCAGTTTCTAGACTTTAATATTCCTCCAAAATTCAGATCTTCATTCATTGCATAATCCTACACTTCTGATTAAGTTTCTACAATTCCTTTCTTTTCTTCTCTTCCTCTTTTTCAACCTGTCTTCAATACATCAATGTCTATTTTCGCTTTCTTACATCTTTAAACTTTTCATTCATTGCATATTTTTTCTACTTTAAACGATATATTTTTCTGTACGTTTCCCAGCATTACTCTTTCCTACTTTTCTTTTCTCTCTTCTCCAATCTGTTCCCATTAGATCATCGCTTGTTTTCGCTTCAGTTCTGTTTCCTATTAAATTTTCCTTCATTGCAAATTTCCTTAACTTCAAATCATCCTTTCATTTAATTTCCCAGCACTAACTTCCTTACTTTTCCTCTTCTTCTTTAATCTGTCTCCATTTCGTTACTGTTATTTCTATTTTTCGCTTCTATTCCAATTCTATTTCATTTTCCTTCAGTGCAAATTTCCTTAACTTCAAACTCTCTTTCTGCCTGTAACTCATTTCAAATCTTCTTTTCGCTTAATTTCCCAGCACTAACTTCCTTACTTTTCCTCTTCTTCTCTAATCTGTCTCCATTTCATTACTGTTATTTCTATTTTTCGCTTCTATTCCAATTCTATTTAATTTTCCTTCATTACAAATTTCCTTAACTTCAAATCATCCTTTCGTCTAATTTCTCTCTTCTCCTCTTCTCCTTTAATCTGTCTCCATTTCGTTACTGTTATTTCAATTTTTCGCTTCTATTCCAATTCTATTTAATTTTCCTTCAGTGCAAATTTCCTTCACTTCAAACTTTCTCTCTGCCTCCCCGCGTCTCCTCGTTCTCATCTCCTCTCGTTCGTCGCTTTAACGTGTCGTCGCTTTCCCTTACTGTCTGTGATTCAATTTTCCTTTATTGCTTATTCCCCTCCTTGAGATCCTCCCTATTCTCCGTCCTTCCGTTTTCACTACACTTCGTCTGCTTGATCTTCACTTTTTTTTCTTTCCTCTAGTATTCTTTGCATTTCTGTCTATTCTTCTTTCTTCTTCTTCTTCCTTGATGTAATTTAATTTTGTCATCTTATTTTTGTTTCCTTGATTAAAACTGTTTGTATTTTTCTATTTTTTTGCTATTTTTTTCATTAGTTCACTTATTTCCCATTCTTTTTCCATTCACTATTTTTACATTATAGCTTTTTTCATGCTTAAATATGTTCTCTTTTTCCAATTTTTTTTTCTACGGCTAGAATTTCTTACTTAAATCTTCCCTTTCACTATTTCTCTTACAGTTTTTGCAACAATGGGCTTATATATACTTTTTCTTCTTCTTCTTCTTTTTCTTCTTCTTTATCATCATCTTCTAAATTTCCTTCCTTCATCACATTTTTCTTCCTTTTCTTTAATTTCTTTTACTCTTCGTTGATTTTAAGCAACACACACACACACACACACACACACACACACACACTTCATTTAATATGGAAGTAGAAAAGCAACAGAAACACGCGTAACATTGATTGAAGCAAAAACAATTCTTTCAGTTTTTGCACGGCGGAGGAAATGAAAATTATGAAGTTGGTGGTGAACAGACAACACAACACGGCACACGAACACTTCCATTATTTTATCCTTTCTATATTTTTGTTATTTTGTTATGATTTATGTTCGTATTCTTTCCTCTTTCATTTTTTTTTTGTGAGATAAAACACACACACGCCTGATCTAATATTAAAGAAAAGACATAAAAACAGAACATGTATAATACGAGTCTACATACTTTTCTCTCTCTCTCATTTAATTTTAGTTTCACATTCCGGAAGAAAATGTGTGTGTGTGTGTGTGTGTGTGTGTGTGTGTGTGTGTGTGTGTGTGTGTGTGTGTGTGTGTGTGTTGCCTAAAATGAACAGACAGTCGAAGAAGAAAAAAGAAGAGAGAAGAAAACGGAAGAAAAAGAAAAAAAATGAAGAGGAAAAGAATAAAAATGAGAAAAAGAAAATATATCAGAAACAAAGTGATATTAGTGTGTGTGTGTGTGTGTGTGTGTGTGTGTGTGTGTGTGTGTGTGTGTGTGTGTGTAAGCCCTCCCTCACGTCTCATTACATAGGCCTACCCGTCAGTCACTTGTCAGGCCTACCCAGAACACTATCAGCCTAAGCCCATTTTTCTTCCTTTTCCCCCTCCAAGATTCCATTCCTACCTCTCTTTACAAATCCTCAGAGAAGCCTTGAATCCATTGAGAAAATTGTCCTTTTTTCCCTTACTGATGAAACTTAATATATGTAGACAATTTCTCTTCATTTCCTTCATTTTTTTCCTTACTTTATTTCGTTGTTTTCTGGTATGTAGGAAAAAAGTATGTTGACTCGTATTTTACTTGTTTTTTGTTTTCTTTTTTCCTTTTTATTAGTGTTTTTCTTCCTTTCCTTAATTTACTTTTTCCTTTCTTTATTTTTCTCTTTATCTCCCTTCTTTTTCTGGTCTGTTTTGTATTCGTATTTTTTTGTTTTCTTTCTTGTTTTCTTTTCTCTATTATTTTTTTTTGTTATGCTTCCTTCCTCTTCGTTTTTCCTTCGTTTTTATTTTCTTTCTTTAATTTTTTCTATTATTTCGTTTTTCTTTATTTTTTTAGCTTCCATCTTTTCTTTTTCTTCCTTTTCTATTTCCTCTTTTCCTCATTTCCTTGTTTGCTAGTTTTCTTTTCTTTATTATTTTCCTCATATTAAATTTTCTCGTTCTTCCCTAATTTCTTTTTCTTCTTCCCTCCCTTTCTTCCTTTCTTTATATTTTATTCCCATTCTTTCCATTATTTCCTTTGTCCTTTCTGTTTTATTTCTCCTTTCTCCTATACAAACTCCATCCACCCTTAATTAGTTTTCTATCTTCTTTATTTCCCTCTTTATCGCCCTTCCTCCATTTACCATTTATTCCTATCTTTATTTCCATTTTTAAACGCCCTTCCTCTATTCCTTCCTTCGTTCTCTTCTTCAAAACAATTATTATAAAGATTTTCGTATTTATTATTTTAGTTTCCCCTATCTATTCTTTTTTTTACCTTGGGACCCGTTTTCTATTACGTTTTTTCGTCTCTTTTTTTCCCTTCATTTTCATCTTCAAAACAATTATTATAAAGATTTTCGAATTCATTATTTTAGTTTCCCCCTTCTATATTTTTGCCTCAGGACCCGTTTTCTATTATGTTTTTTTTTTCTTTTTTATTTCCTTCATTTTCATCCTCAAAACAATCATTATTAAGTTTTTCGTATTTATTATTTTAGTTTCCCCCTTTTATATTTTTAACTTCAGGATCCGTTTTCTATTCTGTTTTTGTCTTCTTCCTTTCTGCAAAACAATCATTAATATTTTTTTTTTATAAGTTTTTTTACGAGGGATGTTTTTGCTGAGTCTGATTGGTTACGTGTTTTCCTTTCTCTTCCCTGTCTGTCAGTCTGTCTGTCTATGTATCTATCTATCTATCTATGTCTGTTTTTCTTTTATATTTTCAAGGATTGTTTCTGTAATTCATTTTGTATTTCATTCCCTTTTATTCAGATTGCATGTTATATTTTTTACAAAGTTATCGACTCTCTCTCTCTCTCTCTCTCTCTCTCTCTCTCTCTCTCTCTCTCTCTCTCTCTCTCTCTCTCTCTCTCTCAAGTGTCTCGCCTCGCTTTCCTCTCTTCTTACTCTACCGTATCCCACCGCTGCCACCAATGTGCTATCTGACTACCCTATCTTAACGCTGCCACCAATATCTCAAACATAAAAAAAAAGAATTAAAATCGACTCTCCACCCTTACCAACAAATAAACAGAGTAAATAAAGTATAAATAAATAAAGAGACAGATAAATAAATAAGCAAATAAACACACATAAATAAACTCTAAACTGTGTCTATACAAGTACGAAACATGACTCTTTTGTTCCCCTTGATGAAGAAGAGACGGGAAAGAGATGAAAGGGAGGTAAAAGGGAACAGGGAGGAGAGAAAAAAGAACAGATAGGGTACACGAGAGAGAGAGAGAGAGAGAGAGAGAGAGAGAGAGAGAGAGAGAGAGAGAATAAAAAAAAGAATGAGAGGAAAAACGAATGATGAAGGAAAGGGGGGAGGAAAATTAAGACAAAAAAAAAAAACAATGAAAAAGTTGAAAGGTGAGATAATGAAAGAGAGAGAGAAAAAAGTGAAGAGGGAGAGAGGGTACTAATGAGAGAGACAGAGAGAGAAAGAGAAATTATGCAAAAAGAGAGAAAGAGAGGGTTGTCGAGGTAGACAAACACATACGAAGAAGGAAAGAAAAATATACATCAACATATATTTCCCTTCAAATGAGAGACAGAGAGAGAGAGAGAGAAAGGGAGGGAGAAAGAGAGAGAAAGAGAGGGGCGTAGAGGTAGACAAACACATATGAAAGAAAGAAAAATATACATAAACACACACACACACACACACACACACACACACACACACACACACACACACGCATCATTTGCATAACCACAACACCATTTGCCAGCTCTGCACATCCCATTAGGTAGCCCATGAGCCTCGCCGAACCCATATTCCTCACGCCCGTCAAACCCGTGATGGCCAGACAAGAGAAAGGTGCTTAGCCGGCCTGGTAACATTGTGAAGCGGCCCGTGGTGTTGGTAGTGGTGGTGGTGGTGGTGGTGTTTATTTATGTGTAATCTCTTCCTTTATGTCTGGGTTATAATCTCCCTTCGTTTGCTTTAATGGGTGTTTTTTTTTTAGGTGTTTGTGGTCTTTTGTCTTTTTTTTATTATTTTCTTTATTTTTTGGATTATTTTGTTGTTTTTTTGTTCTTGTTCTTGTGTTTTCTTTTCGTAATTCTTCGTTTTTCCTTCGTTTTTTTAATTTTTTGGGCATTTTTTTTCATTTTTCGTTATTTTTGTCTAAGCTTCCGCCGTTTCTTTCTTTCTCTTCTTCTTTTCTTTTTCTTTTTTCGTTCTTTCGTTATTTGCTAGTTTTATCTCATTTATTTTTCTCTTATTAAATTCTTCCTTTTTCCCTTTCTCTTCCTTTTCCTCTTTCTCTTCTTTTCTTTCTTCCTATTATTTCCATTTTTTCCATTAATTTCTTTTCTCGTAAGTTTTCTCTCCGTATTTTTCTCATATATTCTCTATTTCCCTTCGCTTCATTTCTTTCTTCCTTCCATCCTTCCATTCTTCTTATTTTTCCCAATACTTCCAATACTTCTTATGCCCTTTCTTTCTTCTTTCTCCTTTCTATATTATATTCTCTGGATTTCCCTTTGTTTCCTTTCCTTCTTCCATCCATCCTTCCTTTCTCCAATTTTTCCCATTCTTTCCATTTTTTCCTATGCCCTTTCTTTCTTCTTTCTCCTTTCTATATTATATTCTCTGCATTTCCCTTTGTTTCCTTTCCTTCTTCCTTCCATCCTTCCTAGTTTCCCCATTCTTTCCGTTCTTTACTCTTTCTTCTATGACCTTTCTTTCTCCTAACACAACAACCTCCCTCCAGCCCCACCTCTGCCACTCACGCCCACTCACCCACACACACAAACAAGCTAGTATATAACCAAACTAATACAGCTTCCCATCCCATCCACGTTCTCTTTTTCCCCGCTCATCCTCCACCTCCCACACCCACACACACTGAGGGCTCCTTGCTGGATCTAATATCTTCTTTCCAGCCCATCTCTCGGCTGATAACACACGCCCTGACTCACAATACAAGGCCATCACGCCACGAAAACTTTCCATTACCGGGTTCAACGGGATCTGTCTGGCAATGCTCCCCCGAAAAAGAGTTCCTCGCTAGCCAGGCAAAAAAGAAATGGTGAAGCCAGGCACGGACGAGGAGATCCTATATTGCGTGTGCGCGTGTGTGTGTGAGTGTGTGTGGGTCTCGGTGGCAGGTTTAGAAGAGGTGGAAATGTACATAGGAACAAGAATGGGGGAATAAGTACGTACGAAGAAGTAGAGGAGAGTTTAACCCGGAGAATAAGTGCTTACGAATTTAGGAGAGAAGAAAACTAGGAAAATATGTAATGAGGGAATTTAAAAGATGAAAAAAACAGGAAAATATGGACTTACGGAGTTTAGGAGGGAAGAAAACCGATAATATATGTACAGAGAGAGTTTAAAAGATGAGAAAACAGGAAAATATGGACTTACGGAGTTTAGGAGGGAAGAAAACCGATAATATATGTACAGAGAGAGTTTAAAAGATGAGAAAACAAGAAAATATGGACTTACGGAGTTTAGGAGGGAAAAAAAACGATAATATATGTACAGAGAGAGTTTAAAAGATGAGAAAACAGGAAAATATGGACTTACGGAGTTTAGGAGGGAAAAAAAACGATAATATATGTACAGAGAGAGTTTAAAAGATGAGAAAACAAGAAAATATTGACTTACGGGGTTGAGAAGGAAACAAAACCGATAATATATGTACAGAGAGAGTTTAAAAGATGAGAAAACAGGGAAATATGGACTTACGGAGTTTAGGAGGGAAAAAAACCGATAATATATGTACAGAGAGAGTTTAAAAGATGAGAAAACAAGAAAATATGGACTTACGGAGTTTAGGAGGGAAGAAAACCGATAATATATGTACAGAGAGAGTTTAAAAGATGAAAAAAACAGGAAAATATGGACTTACGGAGTTTAGGAGGGAAGAAAACCGATAATATATGTACTGAGAGAGTTCAAAAGATGAGAAAACAAGAAAATATTGACTTACGGGGTTGAGAAGGAAACAAAACCGAGAAAATATGTACTTAGGGAATTTAAAAGATGAGAAAACAAGAAAATATGGACTTACGGAGTTTAGGAGGGAAGAAAACCGATAATATATGTACAGAGAGTTTAAAAGATGAGAAAACAAGAAAATATGGACTTACGGAGTTTAGGAGGGAAAAAAAAACGATAATATATGTACTGAGAGAGTTCAAAAGATGAGAAAACAGGAAAATATGGACTTACGAAGCTTAGGAGAAAACAAAACCGAGAAAATATGTACTGAGGGAATTTAAAAGATGAGAAAAAAACAGGAAAATATGGACTTACGGAGTTTAGGAGGGAAAAAAAAACGATAATATATGTACAGAGAGAGTTTAAAAGATGAGAAAACAAGAAAATATGGACTTACGGAGTTTAGGAGGGAAGAAAACCGATAATATATGTACAGAGAGAGTTTAAAAGATGAGAAAACAAGAAAATATTGACTTACGGGGTTGAGAAGGAAACAAAACCGAGAAAATATGTACTTAGGGAATTTAAAAGATGAGAAAACAGGAAAATATGGACTTACGGAGTTTAGGAGGGAAAAAAAAACGATAATATATGTACTGAGAGAGTTTAAAAGATGAGAAAACAAGAAAATATTGACTTACGAAGCTCAGGAGAAAACAAAACCGAGGAAATTTGTGCTTAGGAAGTTTAAAAGATGAAAAAATAATATAATACGTAGTTAAGGACTTTAAAACTTAACTAAAAATTTGTGTGTGAAAGTGTATTCAGGGAAAGGAAGGTGGACTATGTACGTTGGGGAGAGTAGAGGATAATTCAACTTAGGAAAATACGTACTAAGGAAGCTCAGGTGTTAACTAAAACCAGGAACATATGAAATTTCAGGGTTTAAAAGATGAAAAATCAGGAAAATATGTACTTACGGATTTTAAAATATAACTAAAAACCAGGAAAATATTTACTTACGAAGAGAAAAAGAGAAAGAGAGACAGAGTGGAAAAGAAAGATAATAAAAGTGAGAGAATATGAGGAGAAAGAGAGAGAGAACAAAGGGAAGATTTTTAAGTTACGAAGAGAAAAAGAGAAAGACAGAGTGGAAAATAAAAAGAGAATAAATGTGAGATAATATGAAGAGAAAGAGAGAGAACACAAGGAAGATAATTTACTTACGAAGAGAAAAAAAGAGAAAGAAAGAGAGAGGATAAAAAAGACAATAAAAGAGAGATAATATGAAGAAAAAGATTATATACTTACGAAGAGAAAAAAAGGAGTAGAAGCAAAAAAAATTCAAAAAAAAAAAAAATACAAACTCACTCAAAGGAAAGTAGATAAGAAATTCAAATCTTCCCAAAAAAACCTTCTGGACCCCACGTACCGAATGTTCCACACAAGATGTTTAATTCAACGACCCAGTCCCGGAAAATCTCGCACCACATTAAACGGCAGCAGCAGACTGACCAGCAGGGGGTTGGGAGCAGGATTTATACCAACGAGAATAGAAGAAAATAGAAAAAAAGTAAAATAGAAAGTAACGTAGAAAAATTAGAATGGATAAAGTAGAATAGCAAAAATATAATAGATAAAATGGAATAGAAAAAATAAAATAGATAAAATAGAACAGAAAAATTAGAAAAGAGAGCAAGATTTATACCAACGAGAATAGAAAAGAAAAAAAAAGTAAAATAGAAAATAACGTAGAAAAATTAGAATGGATAAAGTAGAATAGCAAAAATATAATAGATAAAATGGAATAGAAAAAATATAATAGATAAAATAGAACAGAAAAATTAGAAAAGAGAGCAAGATTTATACCAACGTGAATAGAAAAGAATACAAAAAAAAGATATAACAGAAAATAGACAAGGAAAATATAATAGAAAATATGTAATAGAAAAAATAGAGTAGAAAGAGAGTAGAAAAAAAATAGAATAGAAATATAGAATAGGGAAAATTGAATAGATAGAAAATAATAGAAAATCGAAGAGAAAAACATAAAAGATAAAATAGAAAAGAAATTGAAAAAAAGAATAAAACAATCGAATAAAAAAAGAAAAAAAAGAAAAAAAAGAAAGAATAGAAAAAAATAGCTTAGAAAATAGTATAAAAAATGAATAGAAAATAGAAAAAAAATAGAAAAAATAAAAACTGAAAAAATGGAAAAGAAATAAAAGAAAAAAAATAGAGGTTTGAGGAGAGGTCACTTTCGAATACGACATTTTCTTATCGACTGTCCAAGTTTCTTTTTATTACTTTTATCTATGGTCATGTTCAGGGGAGTTCTTATAAGGCAATATCAACACCACATCCACCATCATCAACACCATCGGTAATACAAAGATCACAGTACAACCATATATTATTTCTCAACTTATATGTAAGAAAATGTAACTACGTCTAAGCTCGCACCGTACAGAAGGAGGATGCGACATGTTCTTATATCTCAAGTTCAAGTTCAAGTTTTGTATATCACATTTTATCTATACTCGTGTTCAGGGGCATTCTCTTTATATGGCAATACTTACACCACATCTACCAATATCAAAACCATCGGAAATATAAATGCACAGTATAGTAAGGACATTTTTCAGCCCGTATGTAAATATAAGTCAAAATTAAAGTTTAAGTACATCTATGTCACGTTTAGGAAGGCAACATGGCAGCGGGTATGCAAGGCAGGTGACAGCACATCTATATTAGTTTAGCGACGAGTTTATAATTTGTCTGCCCGAGTTGGTTCACGTTGGGACAGACACATGACGAGAGGGCGAGCATAAAGTTAAAAGCGTGATGTCGTGTTAACATTCCGTCGCAAATCAGGTCATTTCCATACGTGTTTCAGAGGGATGTACAGAGAGGTGCTTGTGACGGGTTATGAGCTAATCGCAAACACTTCTCTCCTCTCTCTGCTCGGTATTAAAAGACACTCTCGCTCCTCACATCATCTATTTCTAAAGGTTAAAGAGGGGATCAATCAGGCTCTAATGAGTGTTTCTTCAAGTTCACGGTACAGAAGAAAGGTCACACTACCACCAGGGTCATAAAACTACTGCTGGAAATACCCAAAACTCCTACGAAAGCTTAGTCATATGTGTTTCTTTAGGTTCACGGTACAGAAGAAGGGTCACACTACCACCAGGGTCATAGAACTACTACTGGAAATGCCCAAAACTCCCACGAAAGCCTTGTCAAATGTGTTTCTTTAGGTTCACGGTACAGAAGAAAGGTCACACTACCACCAGGGTCATAGAACTACTACTGGAAATGCCCAAAACTCCCACGAAAGCCTTGTCAAATGTGTTTCTTTAGGTTCACGGTACAGAAGAAAGGTCACACTACCACCAGGGTCATAGAACTACTACTGGAAATACCCAAAACTCCTACGAAAGCCTTGTCAAATGTGTTTCTTTAGGTTCACGGTACAGAAGAAAGGTCACACTACCACCAGGGTCATAGAACTACTACTGGAAATGCCCAAAACTCCTACGAAAGCTTAGTCATATGTGATTCTTTAGGTTCACGGTACAGAAGAAAGGTCACACTACCACCAGGGTCATAGAACTACTACTGGAAATGCCCAAAACTCCTACGAAAGCCTTGTCAAATGTGTTTCTTTAGGTTCACGGTACAGAAGAAAGGTCACACTACCACCAGGGTCATAGAACTACTACTGGAAATGCCCAAAACTCCTACGAAAGCCTTGTCAAATGTGTTTCTTTAGGTTCACGGTTCAAAAGAGCAACGATATTAGGTACTTTTCTCTCCTTCACCTCCTCTGTTAAATATCATTCGTGCAAGAAGGGTATTTCACGGCAATTAATCTCCTACCTTTCTCCTTTCCATTGCTTGTAAGGATCAGAGACTAACGATGCAATGTACCTTCTCTCTTCACTCACCTCTCCTTCCCTTAACCAGAACAAGAAGAAGTATATTTCACGCTTATAAGTAATGCATCTTTCTCCTTTCTCTTACCAGACCTCAAAGACTAATGATGCAATGTACTTTCCTTCCTCTCCTCTCTCGACTCCTCTCCTTCCCTTAACCCGTGCCAGAAGAAGTATATTCCACTCTTATAAGTAATGCATCTTTCTCCTTTCTCTTACCAGACCTCAAAGACTAATGATGCAATGTACTTTCCTTCCTCTCCTCTCTCGACTCCTCTCCTTCCCTTAACCCGTGCCAGAAGAAGTATATTCCACTCTTATAAGTAATGCATCCTTCTCCTTTCTCTTACCAGACCTCAAAGACTAATGATGCAATGTACTTTCCTTCCTCTCCGCTCTCTACTCCTCTCCTTCCCTTAACCTGTGCCAGAAGAAGACTATTCCACGGTTATCACTATTGCATCTTTCTCCTCTCCTTCACCCTTGCGGCTCTAAGACAAACGAGGCAATGTACTCTTTTACCGTAGTTACCTGTACTCACCTTCACCCTCCTACAAGAGTTATATATCACGCTCCATTTTTCCTTTGCCGTGAGTTAATGTTTCAGCTCCCACAATTGCCCATCTCCGTTTTTTCCGTTCCCGCCCCCGAGCAATCAGACCCTGGTACTCTCAACCCACCTAACTTTTCTGCTCCTCGTCCTCCTCCTCGTCCTCCTCGTTGTGCAATACCAGACTTCCTCCCACGTCCAATTCCCTGTCCTGAAACTCTTCGAAACACGTGAGAAGTATAGTTTCGTGCTCTCTAGGGACGTTTTATTTTGGTTTTATATTATTTCTTTGTTTAGCTGTTTGCTCGATTTTGTCTCTTCTCTAGCGCTGTTCTATGTATGTGAAACTCTACCAGACTCCCTCCCACGTCCAATTCCCTGTCCTGAAACTCTTCGAAACACGTGAGAAGTAGAGTTTCATGCTCTCTAGGGACGTTTTATATTGGTTTTATATTATTTCTTTGTTTAGCTGTTTGCTCGATGTTGTCCCTTCTGTAGCACTCTTCTATATGAATCTGTACGTACATAGCAATACAGTATAGTGCAACAGTTTTATCTCGAGTTGATGAATTGGTAGCAAAGAGGATTTGTGATGCAGTAGAGTGGAGCTATAATGAATTTGTACAGGATCAGGCCAGTATCACTCTTTAATCTCTTTCAAACGCTCCTACTCTCACACGAATACTGAACTCAATAACACCTTCCCAAATTAGTGTATACAAAACAATACCAACATCAGTTTTTGGCACCCTTATAAAAACTCTTTCCTATGTTTACACGAATACTGAACTGAAAAGCACCTTCCCTAATTAGTGTATACAAAACAATCCATCATTCTTTGCAGTCTCTTATAAAACAAACTATTTCCAACTTTTACACGAATACTTAACTCAAAAACACCTTTCCAAATTAGTGTATACAAAACATTACTTTGCAGTCTCATAAAAAAAAACTTAATTTCTTTTTTTACACGAATATTGAACTCAAAACCACCTTCCCTAATTAGTGTATACAAAACAATCCCATCATCATTCTTTGCAGTCTCATAAAAAAAAAACTATTTTCTTCTTTTACACGAATATTGAACTCAAAACCACCTTCCATAATTAGTGTAAACAAAACAACACCATCATCATTCTTTGCAGTCTTATAAAACAAACTATTTCCAACTTTTACACGAATACTGAACTCAAAACACCTTCCCTAATTAGTGTAAACAAAACAATACCATTATTCTTTGCAATCTCCTATAAAAAAAAAATCTTTCATACGTTCACACGAATATTTAACTCAAAATCACCTTCCCAAATTAGTGTACACAAAACAATCCATCTCTCTCTCTCTCTCTCTCTCTCTCTCTCTCTCTCTCTCTCTCTCTCTCTCTCTCTCTCTCTCTCTCTCTCTAGTTGATCCAGTTGCTAAGAAAAATATTTCAGCGGTAGAGAGATTTACAGAAGCCTAATAAATAAAAGTATGTTGAAGGAATAGGATGGCGTTTAGATAGTTGATCATTTGCTAAGAAAAATACTGCAGGGTTAGAGAAATTTACAGAAAGAAAAATCCTAATAAATAAAAGGAAGTTGAAAGAAGAGAATACCGTATATATATATATATATATATATATATATATATATATATATATATATATATATATATATATATATATATATATATATATATATATATATATATATATATATATATATATATATATATATATATATATATATATATATATATATATATATATATATATATATATATATATATATATATATATATATATATATATATATATATATATATATATATATATATATATATATATATATATATATATATATATATATATATATATATATATATATATATATATATATATATATATATATATATATATATATATATAGGCTAAAAATATTTGTGGCGTTAGAAATTTACAGAAAGACTAATAAATAAAAGGAGGTTGAAGGAAGAGGAGATAGTTTATCAGTATATATATATATATATATATATATATATATATATATATATATATATATATATATATATATATAGTTTATCCATGCTAAAAAATATTTCAGCAGTAGAGAAATTTACAGAAGAATAATAAATAAAGGAGGTTGAAAGAAGAGGTTAGCGTTTTAAAGATAGTTGTTCAGTTGCTAAGAAAAATATTGCAGCGTTAGAAATTTACAGAAGAAAAATAATAAATAAAAGGAGGTTTATATATATATATATATATATATATATATATATATATATATATATATATATATATATATATATATATATATATATATATATATATATATATATATATATATATATATATATATATATATATATATATATATATATATATATATATATATATATATATATATATATATATATATATATATATATATATATATATATATATATATATATCTATATATATATATATATATATATCTATATATATATATATATCTTTTAGAAGAAAACATATAAAACGAAGACGAAAAGAAGAAAAAGAAATAAATAATAGTATGTACCTCCTTTATTTATTAGGGTTCTTCTGTCTTTCAACCATGAAATATTTTCTCAACCATAACTATATATATATATATATATATATATATATATATATATATATATATATATATATATATATATATATATATATATATATATATATATATATATATATATATATATATATATATATATATATATATATATATATATATATATATATATATATATATATATAATTGGTCCAGTAGCTAAGAGAAATATTTATGATGTAGAGAAATTTACAGAGGAAGCCAAATAAATAAAAGGAGGTTGAAGGAAGAGGAGGGTGTTTAGATATTTTATCAGTTACTACGAAAAATATTAAAGCGTTAGAGAAATTTGTAGAAGAAAAAATCCAAATAAATAAAAGTAGGTTGTATATAGTTTATCCAGTTGCTAAAAAAAATATTTCAGCGGTAGAGAAATTTACGGAAGAAGCCTAATAAAAAAGGAAGGTTCAAAGAAGAGAATAGCGTTTTAGATAGTATAACAAATTAAAGGAGGTTGTATATAGTTAATCAGTTGCTAAGAAAAATATTGCAGCGCTAGAGAAATTTAAAGAAGAAAAAGACTAATAAATAAAATCAGCTTGAAGGAAGAGGAAAGCGTGTATATATATATATATATATATATATATATATATATATATATATATATATATATATATATATATATATATATATATATATATATATATATATATATATATATATATATATATATATATATATAAGGAAAATAGAAATTTACAGAATAATATAATATATATATATATATATATATATATATATATATATATATATATATATATATATATATATATATATATATATATATATATATATATATATATATATATATATATATATATATATATATATATATATATATATATATATATATATATATATATATATATATATATATATATATATATATATATATATATATATATATATATATATATATATATATATATATATATATATATATATATATATATATATATTTTGTTTTTCTTTAGTCCGGCCAAGAATTATAAACGTCCTCAACACAAAACCGTCCGATATGTTTTTTCTTAACTGTCTTTAAGAAAACACGAGTAAAACGAAGACGAAAAGAAAGAAAAGAAAAAATACAGGAATAGTATGTACCTCACTTTATTTATTAGGGTTCTTCTCTAAATTTCTCAACCGCTTAAATTTTTTTCAGATCAAAACTATACTATATAAGACCTTTTATTATTTAAATATATATATATATATATATATAT
>NC_066528.1:19170130-19220130 GCF_024679095.1 Eriocheir sinensis | reverse complement strand
TTACAGAATATATATATATATATATATATATATATATATATATATATATATATATATATATATATATATATATATATATATATATATATATATATATATATATATATATACGTAATGTAATCAGTATAACGAAGATTTATTTTTGTTTTTCTTTAGTCCGGCCAAGAATTATAAACGTCCTCAACACCAAAACCGTCCGATATGTTTTTCTTAACTGTCAATTAAGAGGAAAACACGAGTAAAACAAAGACGAAAATGAAAGAAAAGACAAAAATACAGGAATCCTCTGTACCTCACTTTATTGATTCGGGTTCTTCTGTAAATTTCTCAACTGAAATATTTTTCTTAGCAACTGGATCAACTATACACAACCTCTTTTTATTTATTAAGCTTTTTTCTCTGTAAATTTTCTACCGCTGAAATATTTGTCTTAGAAATTGGATCAACTATAAAAAAAAAAAATTATATATATATATATATATATATATATATATATATATATATATATATATATATATATATATATATATATAATTGGTCCAGTGGATAAGAAAAATATTTGTGAGGTAGAGTAATTTACAGAAGAAGACAAATAAATAAAAGGAGGTTGAAGGAAGAGGAGGGTATTTAGACAGTTTATCAGTTGCTAAGAAAAATATTACAGCGTTAGAGAAATTTGTAGAAGAAAAAATCCAAATAAATAAAAGTAGGTTGTATATAGTTTATCCAGTTGCTAAAAAAAATATTTCAGCGGTAGAGAAATTTACGGAAGAAACCTACTAAGTAAAGGGAGGTTGAAAGAAGAAAATAGCGTTTTAGATAGTATAATAAATAAAAGGAGGTTGTATATAGTTAATCAGTTGCTAAGAAAAATATTGCAGCGCTAGAGAAATTTACAGAAGAAAAATCCTAATAAATAAAATGAGGTTGAAGGAAGAGGATAGCGTTTATATATATATATATATATATATATATATATATATATATATATATATATATATATATATATATATATATATATATCCAGTTATATATATATATTTACAGAATAAATAGACTAATATAGAGGAGTTTGAAGGAAGAGATATATATATATATATATATATATATATATATATATATATATATATATAAATATATATATATATATATATATATATATATATATATATATATATCTATATATGTAATCCAGTATAACGAAGATTTATTTTTGTTTTTTTCTTTAGTCCGGCCAAGAATTATAAGCGTCCTCAACACCAAAACCGTCCGATATGTTTTTTCTTAACTGTCAATTAAGAGGAAAACACGAGTAAAACGAAGACGCAAAGGAAAGAAAAGAAAAAAATACAGGAATAGTATGTACCTCACTTTATTTATTAGGGTTCTTGTGTAAATTTCTCAACCGCTGAAATATTTTTCTTAGCAACAGGATCAACTATATAACCTCCTTTTATTTATTGGGCTTTTTTTCTGTAAATATTCTACCGCTAAAATATTTGTCTTATATATATATATATATATATATATATATATATATATATATATATATATATATATATATATATATATATAATTGATCCAGTGGTTAACAAAAATATTTATGAGGTAGAGAAATTTACAGAGGAAGCCAAACAAATAAAAGGAGGTTGAAGGAAGAGGAGGGTGTTTAGATAGTTTATCAGTTGCTAAGAAAAATATTACAGCGTTAGAGAAATTTTAAGAAGACAAAATACTAATAAATAAAAATAGGTTGTATATAGTTTATCGAGTTGCTAAAAAAAATATTTCAGAGGTAGAAAAATTTATGGAAGAAGCCTAATTAATAAAGGGAGGTTGAAAGAAGAAAATAGCGTTTTATATACAATAATAAATAAAAGGAGGTTGTATATAGTTAATCAGTTGCTAAGAAAAATATTGCATCGTTAGAGAAATTTACGGAAGAAAAAGCCTAATAAATAAAATGAGGTTTAGGGAAGAGGATAGCGTGTATATATATATATATATATATATATATATATATATATATATATATATATATATATATATATATATATATATATATATATATATCTATATATAGTTGATCCAGTTAGTAAGAAAATATTGCAGCAGTAGAAATTTACAGAATAAATAGCCTAATATATAGAGGAGTTTGAAGGAAAGATATATATATATATATATATATATATATATATATATATATATATATATATATATATATATATATATATATATATATATATATACGTAATGTAATCCAGTATAACGAAGATTTATTTTTGTTTTTTTCTTTAGTCCGGCCAAGAATTATAAACGTCCTCAACACCAAAACCGTCCGATATGTTTTTTCTTAACTGTCAATTAAGAGGAAAACACGAGTAAAACGAAGACGAAAAGAAAAGAAAAGAAAAAAATACAGGAATAGTATATACCTCACTTTATTTATTAGGGTTCTCCTGTAAATTTCTCAACTGCTAAAATATTTTTCTTAGCAACTGGATCAACTATATACAACCTCCTTTTATTTATTAAGCTTTTTTTTCTGTAAATTTTCTACCGATGAAATATTTGTCTTAGAAACTGGATCAACTATATATATATATATATATATATATATATATATATATATATATATATATATATATATATATATATATATATATATATATATATGTCCTGTGGGTAAGAAAAATATTTGTGAGGTAGAGAAATTTACAGAGGAAGCCAAATAAATAAAAGGAGGTTGAACGAAGAGGAGGGTGTTTAGATAGTTTATCAGTTGTTAAGAAAAAAATTACAGCGTTAGAGAAATTTGTACAAGAAAAAATCCTAATAAATAAAAGTAGGTTGTATATAGTTTATCCAGTTGCTAAAAAAAATATTTCAGCGGAAGAGAAATTTACGGAAGAAGCCTAATTAATAAAAAGAGGTTGAGAGAAGAGAATAGCGTTTTAGATAGTATAATAAATAAAAGGAGGTTGTATATAGTTAATCAGTTGTTAAGAAAAATATTGCAGCGCTAGAGGAATTTACAGAAGAAAAAGCCTAATAAATAAAATGAGGTTGAATGAAGAGGGTAGCGTGCATATATATATATATATATATATATATATATATATATATATATATATATATATATATATATATATATATATATATATATATATAGTTGATCCAGTTGGTAAGGAAAATATTGCAGCAGTAGAGAAATTTACAGAATAAATAGCCTAATATATAGAAGGAGTTTAAAGAAAGAGAATAGCGTATATATATATATATATATATATATATATATATATATATATATATATATATATATATATATATATATATATATATATATATATATCACTTTAATTCACCGTACGTAATGTAATCCAGTATAACGAAGATTTATATTTGTTTTTTTCTTTAGTCTGGCAAAGAATTATAAACGTCCTGAACACCAAAACCGTCCGATATGTTTTTTCTTAACTGTCTTTTAAGAGGAAAACACGAGTAAAACGAAGACGAAAAGGAAAGAAAAGAAAAAAATACAGGAATAGTATATACCTCACTTTATTTATTAGGGTTCTTCTGCAAATTTCTCAACCGCTGAAATATTTTTCTTAGCAACTGGATCAACTATATACAACCTCCTTTTATTTATTAGGCTTTTTTTTCTATAAATATTTCATATATATATATATATATATATATATATATATATATATATATATATATATATATATATATATATATATATATATAAAATTGGTCCAGTGGCTAAGAAAAATATTTGTGAGGTAGAGTAATTTACAGAGGAAGCCAAATAAATAAAAGGAGGTTGAAGGAAGAGGAGGGTGTTTAGATAGTTTATCAGTTGCTAAGAAAAATATTACAGCGTTAGAGAAATTTGTAGAAGAAAAAATCCTAATAAATAAAAGTAGGTTGTATATAGTTTATCCAGTTGCTAAAAAAAATATTTCAGCGGTAGAGAAATTTACGGAAGAAGCCTAATAAATAAAGGGAGGTTGAAAGAAGAGAATAGCGTTTTAGATAGTATAATAAATAAAAGGAGGTTGTATATAGTTAATCAGTTGCTAAGAAAAATATTGCAGCGCTAGAGAAATTTACAGAAGAAAAAGCCTAATAAATAAAATGAGGTTGAAGGAAGAGGATAGCGTGTATATATATATATATATATATATATATATATATATATATATATATATATATATATATATATATATATATATATATATATATATATATATATATATATATATATATATATATATATATATATATATATATATATATATATATATATATATATATATATATATATATAGAAATAAATAAAACTCTGAAATATATATATATATATATATATATATATATATATATATATATATATATATATATATATATATATATATATATCACTTTAATTCACCGTACGTAATGTAATCCAGTATAACGAAGATTTATTTTTGTTTTTTTCTTTAGTCCGGCCAAGAATTATAAACGTCCTCAACACCAAAACCGTCCGATATGTTTTTTCTTAACTGTCTTTTAAGAGGAAAACACGAGTAAAACGAAGACGAAAAGGAAAGAAAAGAAAAAAATACAGGAATAGTATGTACCTCACTTTATTTATTAGGGTTCTTCTGTAAATTTCTCAACCGCTGAAATATTTTTCTTAGCAACTGGATCAACTATATACAACCTCCTTTTATTTATTAGGCTTTTTTTCTGTAAATTTTCTACCGCTGAAATATTTGTCTTAGAAATTGGATCAACTATATATATATATATATATATATATATATATATATATATATATATATATATATATATATATATATATATATATATATATATAATTGATGCAGTGGTTAACAAAAATATTTGTGGGGTAGAGAAATTTACAGAGGAAGCCAAACAAATAAAAGGAGGTTGAAGGAAGAGGAGGGTGTTTAGATAGTTTATCAGTTGCTAAGAAAAATATTACAGCGTTAGAGAAATTTGTAGAAGAAAAAATCCTAATAAATAAAATTAGGTTGTATATAGTTTATCGAGTTGCTAAAAAAAATATTTCAGCGGTAGAAAAATTTATGGAAGAAGCCTAATTAATAAAGGGAGGTTGAAAGAAGAAAATAGCGTTTTATATACAATAATAAATAAAAGGAGGTTGTATATAGTTAATCAGTTGCTAAGAAAAATATTGCATCGCTAGAGAAATTTACGGAAGAAAAAGCCTAATAAATAAAATGAGGTTTAGGGAAGAGGATAGCGTGTATATATATATATATATATATATATATATATATATATATATATATATATATATATATATATATATATATATATATATATATATATATATATATAGTTAGTAAGGAAAATATTGCAGCAGTAGAAATTTACAGAATAAATATATATATATAGGGAGTTTGAAAGAAGAAAATAGCGTATATATATATATATATATATATATATATATATATATATATATATATATATATATATATATATATATATATATATATATATATATTTTCATTCAGAGATATAATATATATATATATATATATATATATATATATATATATATATGTAATCCAGTATAACGAAGATTTATTATTGTTTTTTTCTTTAGTCCGGCCAAGAATTATAAACGACCTCAACACAAAAACCATCCGATATGTTTTTTTTTAACTGTCTTTTAAGAGGAAAACACGAGTAAAACGAAGACGAAAAGGAAAGAAAAGAAAAAAATACAAGAATAGAATATACCTCACTTTATTTATTAGGGTTCTTCTGTAAATTTCTCAACCGCTGAAATATTTTTCTTAACAACTGGATCAACTATATACAAGCTCCTTTTATTTATTAGGCTTTTTTTTCTGTAAATTTTCTAACGCTGAAATATTTGTCTTAGATAGTTGATCAACTATATATATATATATATATATATATATATATATATATATATATATATATATATATATATATATATATATATAATTGGTCCAGTGGATAAGAAAAATATTTCTGAGGTAGAGTAATTTACAGAGGAAGACAAATAAATAAAAGGAGGTTGAAGGAAGAGGAGGGTATTTAGACAATTTATAAGTTGCTAAGAAAAATAAAAGGAGGTTGTATACACTTAATCAGTTGCTAAGAAAAATATTGCAGTGCTAAAGAAATTTACAAAGAAAAAGCCTAATAAAAAAATGAGGTTGAAGGCAGAGGATAGCGTGTGTGTGTGTGTGTATGTATATATATATATATATATATATATATATATATATATATATATATATATATATATATATATATATATATATATATATATATATATATATATATATATATATATATATATATATAAATTTACAGAATAAATAGCCTAATATATAGAGGGAGTTTGAAGAGAGAATATATATATATATATATATATATATATATATATATATATATATATATATATATATATATATATATATATATATATATATATATATATATATATATATATATATATATGTAATTATATAACGAATTTATATATATATATATATATATATATATATATATATATATATATATATATATATATATATATATATATATATAAGAAAAATATTTGTGAGATAGAAATTTACAGAGAGCCAAATAAATAAAAGGAGGTTGAAGGAAGAGGAGTGTGTTTAGATAGTTTATCAGTTGCTAAGAAAAATATTACAGCGTTAGATAAATTTGTAGAAGAAAAAATCCTAATAAATAAAATTAGGTTGTATATAGTTTATCCAGTTGCTAAAAAAAATATTTCAGCGGTAGAGAAATTTATGGAAGAAGCCTAATTAATAAAAGGAGGTTGAAAGAAGAGAATAGCGTTTTATATACAATAATAAATAAAAGGAGGTTGTATATAGTTAATCAGTTGCTAAGAAAAATATTGCATCGCTAGAGAAATTTACGGAAGAAAAAGCCTAATAAATAAAATGAGGTTTAGGGAAGAGGATAGCGTGTATATATATATATATATATATATATATATATATATATATATATATATATATATATATATATATATATATATATATATATATATATATATATATATATATATATATATATATATATATATATATATATATATATATATATATATATATATATATATATATATATATATATATATATATATATATATATATATATATATATATATATATATATATATATATATATATATATATATATAATTTACAGAAAATAGCCTAATACATAAAGGAGGTTGAAGGAAAGAGGATATCGTGTGAATATATATATATATATATATATATATATATATATATATATATATATATATATATATATATATATATATATATATATATATATATATATATATATATATATATATATATATATATATATATATATATATATATATATATATATATATATATATATATATATATATATATATATATATATATATATATATATATATATATATATATATATATATATATAAGAAAAATATTTGAGGTAGAGATATTTACAGAGGAAGCCAAATAAATAAAAGGAGGTTGAAGGAAGGTGTTTAGATAGATTATCAGTTGCTAAGAAAAATATTAAAGCGTTAGAGAAATTTGTAGAAGAAAAATTCCTTACAAATAAAAGGAGGTTGTATATAGTTTATCCAGTTGCTAAAAAAAGTATTTCAGCGGTAATTTTACGGAAGAAGCCTAATAAATACAATCAGGATGCATGACGAGGAGAGCGTACATATCTATATATATATATATATATATATATATATATATATATATATATATATATATATATATATATATATATATATATATATATATCCAGTATATAAATATATATACATAAATATATAGTATATATATATATATATATATATATATATATATATATATATATATATATATATATATATATATATATATATATATATATATATATATATCTATATATCTATATATAAACGTCCTCAAAAAATCGGATATGTTTCTTAACTGTCAATTAAGAGGAAAACACGAGTAAAACGAAGACGAAAATGAAAAAAGAAAAAATACAGGAATAGTATGTACCTCACTTTATTTATTAGTGTTCTGTAAATTTCTCAACCGCTGAAATATTTTCTTGCAACTGGATCAACTATATACAACCTATATATATATATATATATATATATATATATATATATATATATATATATATATATATATATATATATATATATATATATATATATATATATATATATATATATATATATATATATATATATATATATATATATATATATATATATATTCACCGTAATATATATAAAGATTTATTTTTCTTTTTTTCTTTAGTCCGGCCAAGAATTATAAACGTCCTAAACACCAAAACCGTCCGATATGTTTTTTCTTAACTGTCTTTAAAGAGGAAAACACGAGTAAAACGAAGACAAAAAGGAAAGAAAAGAAAAAAATACAGAAATAGTATGTACCTCACTTTATTTATTAGGGTTCTTCTGTAAATTTCTCAACCGCTGAAATATTTTTCTTAGCAACTGGATCAACTATATAAATCCTTTTATTTATTGGGGCTTTTCTGTAAATTTTCTACAGCTGAAATATTTGTATTAGAAACTGGATCAACTATATATATATATATATATATATATATATATATATATATATATATATATATATATATATATATATATATATATATATATAGAGAAATTCACAGAAGAAGCCTAATAAATAATAGGAGGTTGAAGGAAGAGGATAGCGTTTAGACAGCTGATCAGTTGCGAAGAAAAATATTGCAGCGTTAGAGGAATTTACAGAAGAAAATGACTAATATATATATATATATATATATATATATATATATATATATATATATATATATATATATATATATATATATATATATATATTATTTCTCATAAAATATGTTCGTCATGTCCATAAGGTATAAAGTAAATTGTATTCATATGCCTAACTAAAGGTATTGTACTACAAAATATAATACAGTCTCATGTACAGGACCTCACAGAATATAAATATGTGTATGAAAAGAAGGCGCAGTGTTAACATGACACAAAAACTGTCTAAAACGACACAACATAAAATTACAATGAAAATAATGACGATCAAACTCCCTTAACATGACACAAAAACTCTCTAAAACGACACAACATAAAATTACAATGAAAATAATAACAAACTCTTTAAAACGACACACGTACATAAACATACCATAAAATGTCACACTCCCATAACATACCTACATATAAATCTACCGTGAAATAATGACATACTTCCTCTGAAATGACACACACACACACACACACACACACACACACACACACACACACACACACACATAAATACACCATGGAAACAATGACCAGCTCCCCTAACTTAACACCTACACATAAACATACCGTCAAAATAATGGCAAACTCGCACACTAACACGACGACGCCTACATCGCTATCTAGTTTCATGGCTTTATATTAATACAGTCTTCCTGCGTGAGTGACTAGGCGGACTCCCACGTGAGAATGAATGACTCGTGTGGGCGCGTTGCCTTGTGGGAGAAACTGACCTACATGTATTCCCTCTGCTACAGTCCTCCCCGCCGACCACGAGCTGGATATTAACACGACCAACGCTGAGATTGCCAATTAAGGAAGGATATTTTTACTCTTCCACCGATTCCTTCTTTCTTTTAATCTCTGACTCTCCTTCACTCCCTTAAGAAAGAGAAAGATAAGAATGACGACAGGGTAAGGGTATTTTTGCTCCTCCTCCTCCTCGTCCTCCTCCTCCTTTTCTTCTTTCTTAATCCCTGACTCTCCTTCACTCCCTTAAGAAAGAGGAAGATAAGAATGCCGGTAGAGTAAGGGTATTTTTGCTCCTCCACCTCCTCCTCCTCCTCCTCCTCCTCCTCCTTTTCTTCTTTCTTAAGCCCTGACTCTCCTTCACTCCCTTAAGAAAGATGAAGATAAGAATGTCGACAGGGTAAGGGTATTTTTGCTCCTCCTCTTCTTCCTCCTCCGCCTCCTACCTTTCTTTCTCAACCCCTGACTCCTCTTCACCTCCTTTAGAATGCCGAGAAGTGAACACATCGAACAAAACAGGAACTCAACCAACGCTAAGAATATCGATAGAGGAAGGATATTTTTGCCTCTCATCCTCCTCCTTCTTTTCTTTCTCAATCCCTGACTCCTCTTCACCTCCTTTAAAAAGACGAGTAAATACATTGAACAAAACAAGAACTCAACCAACGCTAAGAATATCGACAGAGGAAGGATATTTCTGCCTTTCCTTCTCCTCCTCCTCGTCCTCCTTTCCCTCTTCCTTCATCCTTGACCCTTCTTCACATCCTTTAAAAAGACGATGGGGTAAAATAAAGAACCATAAAAAAACTCTACTACCTCTTTTAAAATCTCCCTTCTTCCCCTTTTCCCTCCACCCTATTTTCTAATGAAGGATTTGTTAGACTACGAGGAAGGAAGGAGAACAGGAGAGAAGAGACAGAGGAGAGAGAAAGAGGGTAAGAGAGGGAGGCAATAAGATAGGAGGAGAGAACAGGAGATAAGAGAAGGGGAGAGGAAAAAGCAAAGCAGGAGAAAGACAGGAGGGAGAGAGAAGGGTACGAAGATGAGAGAAGGGAGAGGGAGAGAGGGAGAATGGGAGAGAGGGGAGAGAGTACGAGTGGAGGAGATAGTAGAAGGTAAATAAAGAGGAGAGGGAGAGGAACAAAGGAAAATGGATAAGGGAGAAGAGGAGGAGGAGGAGGAGGAGGAGGAGGGTAAGTGAGGGATGTAGGGGAGAGGAAGAGGAAAAAAGGTGAGAGGGGAGGAGAGGACTCAGGCAATGAATGAACACACACACACACACACACACACACACACACACACACACACGAACACCCAATTACAACCCTTCCATTCCCTTCCCTTCCCTCTCCTTTTTTTCCTTTCCTTTCCTTTCCTTTCCTCACCTTCCCTTCCCTTCCTTTCCCTTTCCTTCTCTTCCCTTCCATTTCCTTTCCTTTCCTTTCCTTCCCTTCCCTTTTCCACAAGTTCAATACACGTTTGGTTGAGCTTGGAGGAGGAGGAGGATGTCTGGGTGAGAGAGGGAGAGAGAGAGAGAGAGAAAGAGAGAGAGAGAGAGAGAGAGAATAGAGACGAAGAGTAAGAGGAAGAGAGAGAAAGGTGCATGACTCAAGAGCTTGGTCCATACTCTTTAACACTCACTCCTCTTCCTCTTCCTCCTCCTCCTCCACTCGCTTCCCGCCTCCCAAAATAGATCAGGTGATGAAACAGGCATTATGGAAGACAGGCAGGGAGGCGGGTTGGAAGGCGGGCGGGAAGTGGCCAGGGAAACGGGGCTAAACGGAATGACTGATTATGGAAAAGTGTACGAGAGGGGCTGAAGAGTGTGTGAGTGTGTGTGTTGTGTGTGTCTGGGTATGAGTGGGTAGGGGTTAGTTGGTTGGAAAAGTGTGTGAGTTGGGTGAGTTGAGTTACGTTAGTTGAGTGCGTGTGAGTGTGAGTGAGTGAGGGTATGAAAGATTGAGTGTGTGTGTTGTGTGTGTCTGAGTATGAGTGGGAAAGGGTTGGTTGGTTGGAAAAGTGTGTGAATTGAGTGAGTTGAGTTACGTTGATTGAGTGTGTGTATGAGTGAGTGAGTGATGGTTTTAAAGAGTGAGTGAGTGAGTGAGTGAGTGTGAGTAATTAAAGATTGGTTGGAAAAGTGCGTGAATTGAGAGAGATGAGTGAGTGAATGTGTGTGTGAGTGAGTGGTTAAAGTTTGGTTGGAAAATGCGTGTGTTGAGAGATGAGTTGCGTTAGTTGAGTGAGTGTGTGTAAGTAAGGGTTTAAAAGATTGAGTGCGTGAGTGAGTGAGTGAGTGAGTGGGGTTGAGCGATTAGAGACTGACTGGAAAAGAGCTTTGGTTGAGTTGCGTGAGAGTGAGAGGGTGAGTTAGTTAGTGAGGGTTTGAAAGAGTGTGTGAATGAGTGAGTGTGAAAGAGTTGAAACAGTGACTGACATGCGTAGAGATAAGTTTGAAAGAGTGAGATATTTGCGAGTAAGTGAGTGAGTGAGTGAGTGAGTGTGTGAGTGAATGAGTGCGTGTTTTCAAAAGTGCGTGACAGGATTACATAACACTCAAATAAACCTTGATGTGAAAAGAAGGAGGAGGTAGAAGAAAATAAGGAACAGAAGAAGAACGAAAGAGGAAGAGGAGGAGGAGAAAGTGGACGAGGAGAAGGTACAGGAAGAAGAGGACGAGGAGGAATTGGAAGAAGAGGAGAAAAAGAAGAGGAGAAGCAGGAGGGGGAGGACAAGGAGGAAGATGTATGTGTTGGGTTAGTGAATAGGGAGCAAAATTGGCTTGGGACGGGGAGGCAGCCCAGAGGGAGAACTATCTTTTATGTGTACTGCCTGTGTGTCGTAGTAGTAGTAGTAGTAGTAGTAATAGTAGTGGTAGTAGTAGTAGTAGTAGTAGTAGTAGTAGTAGTAGTAGTAGTAGTAGCTGTTGTGTTTGTTATTCATTTGCAGAAGTATTAGTAGTGGTAGTAGTATAGTAAAGAGATATAACATACCATAACATCACAAGGAAACACATATTAGGTAAAGCATATGGGTTGTTGTTGTTGCTGTTGTTGTTGTTGTTGATATAGAAAGCGAAACAACAGTAGTAGTAATATGGCAAGGAAAGGTTACGTAATATATCAACACAAGAAAATGGGGATTGAGGAAAGAATATTAGCTGTTATTGTTGTGTTGTTGTTGTTGTTGTTGTTGTTGTAGTAGTTGTCATATGATATTATAGAAGCAGAAGAAGCAGTCGTTGTAATATATGAAGGAAAGAATTTATAAGCACAAGAATACGAAGAAATGAGAAGAGAGTATTGGTTGTTGCTGTTGTTTTTGTTGTTGTTGTTGTTGTTATTATTGTAGCAGGACCAGTGATAGCAATTTGGCAAGGAAACACTACAGAAGGAAACAAAGATTGAGGAAAGGGTAAGGTTTGGTGATACTGTTTTTGTTGTTGTTGTTGTTGTTGGTGGTGGTGGTGGTGGTGGTATAGAAGAAGTCATCTAACCTAACCCAAGGAAGAACAGATTGGACAAAGACTGAGGGATGTTGTTGTTATTATTGGTAGTGTTGTAGTGGTTGTTGTTGTTGTTGTTGTTGTTGGTGGTGGTGGTGGTGGCGGTGGTGGTTGTGGTGGTAGTGATGTCCAAGAAGTAAGCTAACATGATAACCCAAGGAAGAACAGATTGGACAAAGACTGAGGGATGTTGTTGTTATTATTGGTAGTGTTGTAGTGGTTGTTGTTGTTGTTGTTGTTGGTGGTGGTGGTGGTGGTGGTGGCGGTGGTGGTTGTGGTGGTAGTGATGTCCAAGAAGTAATCTAACCTAACCCAAGGAAGAACAGATTGGACAAGGACTGAGGGATGTTGTAGTTATTATTGGTAGTGTTGTACTGGTTGTTGTAGGTGGTGGTGGTGGCGGTGGTGGTCAGCCCTTCCCTCGCCCTCCACAAAGGAATAAGCCGCAGCCCTACAAAGCCCGACAAGCCCTCAGCAATCTCCTTTATCATCCTCGCTTTTCCTCACCTTTTCCCCTTCTTGTCTGCACGAATTCACCAAACCGGTTTTCTCTTTTTTTTTTTTTTCTTATTTAATGGGAATACAAGTGATTTAATTTACATATATTCGCCGTTTAGTCAAGAGTACATTTTTCTTCTTCATATAATCACATAACGAGAAATAATTTTGATTGTATTTATATTTTCTAGTTTTGTTTTGGTTTCCCCTTCAAAGTCTATGTAGCATACCTATTTATCTATCTCTATCTCTATCTCTCTATCTATGTATGTATCTGTCTATCTATCTATCTATCTATCTGTCTATTTATCTTTTTTTCTATTTGTTTGTCTTTATATATAGTTTTGGGATCTGTATTCTGTTATTGATTTTCCTTTTGTTTTGTTTACGTAACTCAGGAAAGACAAACCCCCCAAAACATTCATTCTTTCTTTTTGCGTTCGGAGTGTGTCTGCGCTCGTATTTAAATTCATGCAAATCTTCTCCGCCTTTTATTTATTCTTCTCGCTTCCTCGTCTGCGTTTCTTTCTCCCACTCTCTCTCTCTCTCTCTCTCTCTCTCTCTCTCTCTCTCTCTCTCTCTCTCTCTCTCTCTCTCTCTCTCTCTCTCTCTCACCGCTGCCACCAATGTAATATATGACTACCCTATCTCACCGCTGCCACCAATATACTGTCTGATTACCCAATCCCACTCCTGCCACCACTGTAACATCTGCCTATTTTTATCCTTTACCAATATCAACTCAATACAAGAACCTACATTCACCTTCACATAACAAGGAAAAAGGTTTAGCGAAGTACCACCTTTCGACGTAACAACGCTATTTGATTCCATTTCTGTCTTGCCCGCGAAACGACAGCGCCACGGAATTCACATTGACGTAACATTGGTATTTTTCTCCCCCTCAATGGCTGTCAGTTCGCCCGAATACAATGTGGCACTGTTCCATCCATGCGCCTGTCAATGCCTCAACACGTTACCTTCCTCCTTTCCATTCTGTCCTTGATGCACATACGGAACTTTCTCTCACAGTAATATAATAGTTTTCTTACAGCGCCATTGACAACGTTGGCTTTATGTTTACTTATTCACGTTTTTGCTGAATTCACAATGCATTACCTTTCATATTTTTATTTCTTATTTTCCCTGATGCACATACGTTCCTTTCTCTCACAGTAATATAATAGTTTTCGTCTTACAACGCCACTGACAACGTTGGGTTTATGTTTACCTCGTCAATGTTCTTGTAAACGTTTAAATGCATTACCTTCCTCGTTCCAATATTCTCCCTGATGCACGGACGGTCTTTTCCTTCCCATAATATTAGATCAACAGTAACAGTTTTCGTCTTCCAGCGCTATTGACAACGTTGGGTTCATGTTTACCTCGTCAATGTTCTTGTAAACGTTTAAATGCATTACCTTCCTCGTTTCAATATTCTCCCTCACGCACATACGGTCTTTTCGTTCCCATAATATTAGATCAACAGTAACAGTTTTCGTCTTCCAGCGCTATTGACAACGTTGGGTTCATGTTTACTTCGTCCATGTTCTTGTAAACGTTTAAATGCATTACCTTCCTCGTTCCCATTCGCCCTGATGCACATACGTTCCTTCTACTCCCAATAATATAATAGTTTTCGTCTTACAGCGCTATTCACAACGTTAACTTTATGACTACTTCGTCCGCGTCCTTGTTAAAGTCACAATGTATTACCTTCCATATTCCCATAATCCCGTATGCAGCAACGGTCCTTTTCGTTCCCATAATATAAGATTCATTATAATAGTTTCCCTCTTACAGCGCCCTTCACAACCTTGTCCTCATCATAAAACATAACCATTTGCTCCGTTACTGTTCGCTTCACAACGTCACAAATAGCAAGCCTCCATCACTTTAGGCCATCAGAGCAATATACATATCATCGAAGCAACAAAGAAAAAACGTAATATTGTTCTCTTTTCTCCTCCTTCTCCTTCTCCACCCTCTTTCACTATTCCCACCAACGTAACGCGAGGGATTTAGTCTAAGCTCCTACATAGCTGATTAAATAAACCTGCAAACATAAACAGGAGTGGAAAGTATTTATAACGTTCAGTCTTTCTATTTCCCCTACTCGCCTCGCTCCATCCTTCACGCCGCAACCATTAATAAAACGCAAGGGATTTAACCAACGCCTCTAAATCGCCCTGATAATACACTTGCACTCATAAACACTTGCGGGGAAGCATTATGGTGTCCAGACTCTCTTTCCTTCTTTCCTATTCTACCGTATCCCACCGCTGCCACCAATGTAAAGTCTGACTACCCTATCTACCGCTGCCACCAATGTATTATCGACACCGCTATCTCACCGCTGCCACCAATGTAATATCTGACTAATGTATCCCACCGCTGCCACCAATGTAATGTCTGACTACGCTATCTCACCGCTGCCACCAATGCAATATCTGATCCCTATTTCTACCACTGCCAAAATTGTAGTATACGATATTTATTCTGCGCCTCTTCCTCGCGCAATTGAAAGACACAGTAACGAGAAGATAAAATAAATATAAAAGGAAGAAAGAGGAAAAAAGAAGAAGAATAGGTTAATAGAAGGAAGGAGTGAGTGAGGGAAGGAATGGAAAGGAAGGCGAAGAAGGACTGTGGAAAGAGAGAGAACTGTAAATATTGTGTTTAGGTTCTTTATCCCTTCCACTTGCTATACTCCACACTACCTTGCACTATATACTCCTACCGCTCTATGGGTATACTTACACTCATAAATATTAGTGAGAAACCATTATTCTGTATCGCTCCTCCTTTCCTTCTCCTCCTTCTACCCTATAACACCAAGGTACCAATACTCCCTTAAGTTATTGCACAACCCCGACACCGATCTATGATGTGACTTGACCAATGAAATAAGATATAAATAAATGACGTAATCCTTCGCTGCTTGTTGCCAGGAAGTGTTTGAAGTGTGTATACGTAACTTGAACTCGCAGCAAGCACGGAAAAGACTTAAAAAACTAAATATATAAATAATAAAAGTTCAGTTCTTATTTTCTTTTCCACGGTTATCCAATTCCACCAAGTTTCTTTTCCTCTCTCTCCTTACGAAATCTTCCTCCAGACTCACACAAGCACACGCACACCTACCCCCCCCCACCCACCCCAAAACGAACCCCCCCCACCGTCCCCTCCAAAAAGGTCGGTGCTGAGAAAGAGAGAGAGAGGAAAGAAAGGGACTAAGGAGAGTCGAGAGAGAAAGGGAGAGAGAGGAAAGGGGTGTGGAGGTCCTGGGGCGGGTTGAGGGGAAAAGGAGGAGGAGGGTAAGGCCGGGGATCGCGGAGTATTGCAAAGGTTCATAAATATTGCTGATGAGACGCTTGCGGTGGTGTAGCCTGGCGGGACGAAGGAGTGTCGAGGCGGTCTTGGAAAATCACTCTCGTTTGGTCTGTCCGTGTGTGGGGAGGAGCGAGTGAGTGAGTGAGGGAAGGAAAGGAAGGCGAAGGGCTGTGGAATGGAGGAAAGAATGTAAAAGAGTGAGGAAGGAAAGGAAGGCGAAGGGCTGTGGAATGGAGGAAAGAATGTAAAAAGAAGAAAGTTGGAAATGGAAATGGAAAGGAGAAGACGAAGAAAAAGAGAATGGAATATAAATAGGAGGAAAGAATGAGTGAGTGAGTGAGTGAGGGAAGGAAGGAAAGGAAGGGGAAGGGCTGTGGAATGGAGGGAAGAATGTAAAAAGAAGAGAGCCGGAAAGGGAAATGGAAAGGAGACGAAGGAAAGGAGAAGAGAATATAAACAGAAGGAATTAATGAATGAGTGAGTGAAAGAAAGGAAGGCGAAGGGCTGTGGAAAAGAGGGAAAAAATAAACAGAAGGCAGTAGGAAATGGAAATAAAAGGGAGAAAGAGGAGAAAAGGAGAAGAATAGGTTAATAGAAGGAAGGAAGGAGGGAGGGAGGGAGGGAGGGAGGGAATGGAAAGGAAGGCAAAGAAGAGCTGTGAAAAGAGAGAAAAATGTAAATAAAAGGGAGTAGAAAAAGGAAATAAAAACGAGAGAGGAGAGAGAGAGAAAGAGATGTTATAAGATGGGAGAATAGGAAAGGGAAATAGGAAAGAGAAACGCTGTGGGAAGGAGCGAAAAATGTAAATAGAATAGATAGTTGGAAGAGAATATAGGAGAAGGCAGAGAAAACAGGAAGGAATGAAAATAGAATGACGAGAAAGGAGAACTGGATAGGAAAAAAAAAGAAAGGAAAATGAAGGAAAAATGAACGGAAATATTGGGAAGTTGGAAAGAAGGAAAGGAGGAAAAGTAGGAAAGGAATGAAAAGCTTGAGAGAAAGGGAGAACAAGAACGAAGAAGAGTTAAAGAATGAGACAGAGAGAGCACTACCTACAAGCCTCCCTCCCTCCCTACCCCGTCACCCGTTGCAGGATCACACGACAGCGCCAGAGAGAGGCCGAATACAGCACAACACTGGATAGAAAAAAAAGAAAGGAAAATGAAGGAAAAATGAACGGAAATATTGGGAAGTTGGAAAGAAGGAAAGGAGAATGAAGAAGAAGGAGGAAAAGTAGGAAAGGAATGAAAAGAAGAAGAGAAAGAGAAACAAGAACGAAGAAGAGTTAAAGAATGAGACAGAGAGAGCACTACCTACAAGCCTCCCTCCCTACCCCGTCACCCGTTGCAGGCTCACACGACAGCACCAGAGAGAGGCCCAACACAGCACAACACGACAGGACACACATACTCGCTTGGGCCGCCGCCGCTGCCGCCTCCCACGCCACGAGTCTTTCCACTTTAAGCCGTCCAGCGCCGGCCACACTTAACTCTTCCGTTGCTCCACTTTCGTCTGGGGTAATTTTAACTGAGACAAGGCCGCCGCTGTGTCTGTGCCGCCTCGCCTCTGCTCACGGAACACAGAGACACAAGACAGATACGGAGAAATGTAAGTAGCTGGGAAAGAAGGGAAGAGAAATAGAAGGAAGGAGAGAGAAAATGAAAACAGACACAGACACGGAGAAATGTACGTAGAATGGAAAGAAGGGAGGAGAAATAGAAGGAAGAAGGGAAAATGGAAATAAAAGAGAGTTGGAAAGGTAAATAAAGGGAAGAGAAGGAGAAAATGCTTGTAATGTCGTGCAGTAGGGTGTGATGGTGAGTGAATGGCGTAAAGAAAAAAAAATAGGAATGAAAGAAATAAAAATGAATGAAGTAATGAACGCAGACAGGGAACACACACACACACACACACACACACACACACACACACACACACACACACACACCTCTACTCACCCAGTATAACCAACAAAACACACACTGGTTCACATACAAACACACACACACAAAAAAAAAAAAAAAAAAAAAAACGTAGAACCCCAAAAACATCTATCAAAGAAAAAATATATACTCGAGAAAGTCACGTAACCAGACACAAACACACAAACACACAAACAATCAAACAAAAAATCATTAGAGTAGAATAAAAAAAAATAAAAAAAAGAACGAGCTGGTGTCTCCCCCCCCCCCCCCCCTCATCTGTCTTCACGACCCGACGTTTTCTAGTCAGTTTAAAAAAAAAGTAGAAACCTAAGAAACCACACACTTTTACCGCCTCTATTTTTCGGCCTGAGGTGCTTCGATGGGTACGTTACGAGGTGCTTCATTGGATACGAGACGAGGTACTTTGATAGGTACATAAGGGGTGCTTCGAAGGGTACAACAGGAGGTGCTTTAATGGGTATGATACGAGGTGCTTCATTGGGTACGAGACGAGGTGCTTCATTGGGTACTATATGAGGAGGTGCTTCAGTGGGTACAACAGGAGGTGCTTCATTGGGTACTATACGAGGTGCTTCATTGGGTACTATACGAGGTGCTTCATTGGGTACTGTATGAGGAGGTGCTTCAGTGGGTACAACATGAGGTGCTTCAATGGGTACTACAGGAGGTGCTTCATTGGGTTCTATATGAGGAGGTGCTTACCAACCTCACACTGACCTCATTTTAACCTCATTTTGACCTCATTCTGACCTGATTCTGACCTCATTCTCATCTCCTCACTTAATTCTCAACAAATTCGTAACTCATTCTGATCTCATTCTTACCAACCTCAAATTGACCTCATTTTAACCTCATTTTGACCTCATTCTGACCTGATTCCGACCTTTTTTCCCATCTTCTCACTTAATTATTAACTCATTCTGATATCATTCTTACCAATCTCAAACTGACCTCATTCTAATCTCATGTTGACCTATATTTGACCTCATTAACCGCACGCGTCCTTAAATCATCGTGGTCATAATCCTCCTCCTCCTCCTCCTCCTCCTCTTCGTCCTTCTTCGTCGACCTCCTCCTCCTCCTTATTTCTTTTTTCAACTTCGTGACTCAAAGACCTCTTGACCACACCAAAAGTACTTCTCATCCTCCTCCTTCTGGTTCTCTGTCCCTCCTTTTCCTTCCTACTCCCCCTCCTTCACCTCCTCTTAGTGTTTTTTCTTTCCTATACAATTCCTCCTCCTCCTCTCCTTGTTTTTACTCTTCAATTTCTTCTGTTTCTCTTTCCTATTTCTTTCCTATCCTGTTTCTCTTTCCAATATAATTCCTCCTCCTCTCCTTGTTTTCACTTTCCAATATCTTCTGTTTCTCTTTCTCGTACTCCTTTTCTCCTCCTCTTCCTCTCATTCATCTTTTTTTCCGCTATTCTCTACTTCCTTTTTATGTTCTCTTGTCTTGCCTTCCGATTTCCATGTTCTTATCTCCGTATTTCCTCGGGTTTTTCTTCTTCCTCTCCTGTTCCTTTATACCTCTTCTCTTCATCCTAAACCTCTATGACTCTTCCCATCATCATCCTTATATATATGTTTCTCCTCCACAGACATACTCATTTTTTCGTCTTTACTTTCTTCATCTCTTCATCCACAACCTCAAGAGCCCACGTGACAGAGATGAGAATGGAGGCAACGCGTAGCTATCACCAGTGCCAGTCTCTTTACCGTACCTGCCCCCTCCTCTTCCTAAACTCGACACCACAAAGACACACAAAGAAGGCTAAGAACAGACACTAAGCCATACCCTTTGACAAGCTTCCCCTCCTCCTCCTTCTCCTCTTCCATCTCCTTCCCTTAGTGTTCCTTCTCCTTAAGTTCCTTCTTATCTTCCTGCTTTTTTCTCTTCTGCTTCCTCTTCTTTCTTCATTTTCTAGTGGTCTCCTTCTTCTTGTTTCTCCTTCGCCTCCTCCTCCTTCATCTCCTTCTCTTAGTGTTCCTTTTCCTTCAGTTCCTTCTTATCTTCCTGCTTTTTTTATCTTCTTCCTCCTCCTCTTCTTTCTTTGCTTTCTAGTCCTTTGCTTCTTCTTTTTTCTCCTCCTCTTATTCCTTACTTCTTCTTCGTTTCCTCTGCTTCCTTTTCCTCTAGTTTCCTTGCGTTTTATACCTTTTCTCTTCTTTCTTGTCCTCTTCTTCTCCTCTAACTTCATACATCATCCTATCCTCATCCTTTTCTATCATTTTTTCCACTATATACCCCTTTTCTTCCTCTCTCACCCACCTCCTCCTCTTCCCTTCAAACCTTCAGCTAAACCCTCCAAGAAGTCGAATCCAACCCTCTTCTGCATGAGTTTAAAGGGATCGAATCGTCTAGAGGAAATCCAACCCCTTCCCCTCTGTCACCTGCTCACGACACGGCCAGAATCGGGGGTCCGTCTGCGTGCGTGTGTGTGTGTGTGTGTGTGTGTGTGTGTGTGTGTGTGTGCCCCCGGCTGTTCGGTGGTCGAGCTCTCCAGGCGTGAAATAAATCTGTCAGTTGGGAAGAATTAGGTGGTGAGCGTGCCGGCTTTTCTTCTTTTTCTTCTTCTATTTTCTTCTTTTTTCTTCATCTTAATCTATTTTTATTGTCCTCTGTTCAGTGTTTTGGTTCTGTTGTCTTCTCTTGTCTTTCTTTTCTTTCCTCATATTTTCCTATTTTTTTGTGTCTTCCTCTTAATCTTTTCTTTTGTCTTCTGCAATCCGCTTTTATTCTTTATTCTCCCAACTTCTTGTCTTCAAATTTTTGCGTTCTTTTTCTTCCTTTCTTCTTTAATTCTTCTTCTTGTTCGTGTTCCATTTTCTTTGTTTATTTCTTCATCTTCATCTTCTACTTCATCCTCTGTTCTTGTTCTTTCTATTTTCAAGCCCTTATCTTTGTTTCTTCTTTGCCTTTTCTTCTTTCTCATGTTCTGTTTTCTTCGTTTTCTTTCTCTTTCTCATAATCTTTTTCTTTGTCCTCTGTTATCTGGTTTTCTTCTGTTATATTCTCTTGTCTTCTTGTCTTCCAATTTTCACATTCTTTTCTTCTTCGTCTCTTCTTTTCTCCTCGTCATTCATTATTTTCTTTGTATTTTTCTCTTCTTTTCCTTTTCTGTATTATTTTTCTTTTTCATTCTTTCTCTATACTACATAATTTTCCTCTTTCCTGTATTTCTTCTGATTTTGCTTGTGTGTGTGTGTGTGTGTGTGTGTGTGTGTGTGTGTGTGTGTGTGTGTGTGTGTGAAGCCAAAGTGGAGGAGGAATAATTAATCAGAGGGACCCAGAGTGGCGAAGAAGGAGGAGGAGGAGGAGGAGGAGGAGGAGGAGGAGGAGGAGGAGGAGGAGGAGGAGGAGGTGGAGAAGGAGAGTGAAGAAGATGAGGCGAGGGGTAGAGAGCATAGGAAATGAGAAGAAAGAAGAAGAGGAAGAGAGGAAGAGGAAGAGAAAGAGGAGGAAAAGAAGAAGGAGGAGGAGGAGGAGGAAACGAAGAAGAGAGAGAAGAAGACGAAAACAAAAACGAAAAAGAGGAAGAAGAATGAGGACGAAAAAGAAAAAGAAAACAAAAAACAAAGAAGAAGAGGAGGAGGAAGAAGACCAGGAGGCTGAGGATGAGGATGAACAAGAAGAGGAGGAAGAGGGAGAACCAAAGGGGAGGAGAGGACGAGGAGGAGGGGAAGGGAGGACAACAGAAGGAGGAAGAGGAAGGGGAGTGAACCAGGCTCAGCAACAAGACTTATAACACACATAACTCAGCAAGGACGAAGTGCTACTCGGTTAGGACAAGCTGCGTTGATTCACTACAGCGGGGACACGAGTTGGCGGGGCCGCGCGGGAGACAAACAGATACCCTCTATAACCCGCCCTCGCTCAACCTCATCGGCTCCCTGACAAATGATACTAGACAGGCTGGGAGGAGGACGAAGGGGCGAGGCGAGGGTTGGGGAGGAAGGAGGGTAAGGGTAGAGGCTGTGGAGGGGTGTCTAGGTTCGTGAGGGTTAATGAGTCTTGCTGCGTTGGATTTGGGATAGGATGCAGATGAAAGGATGTTTATGGTAATGGCTAGGTTAGGTTAGGTTAGGTTAGCGTCTGTTTAGGTTAGGTTAGGTTAGGTTAGCGTCTGTTTAGGTTAGGTTGGGTTAGGTTAGGTTAGCGTCTGTTTAGGTCAGGTTAGCGTCTGTTTAGTTTAGGTTAGGTTAGGTTAGGTTAGCGTCTGTTTAGGTTAGGTTAGGTTAGGTTAGGTTAGCGTCTGGGTAAGTTAGATTAGGACAGTTGGGGTTTGTGAAGGGATGCAGATGGTGGGATAAATATATACTCTAGATTAAGTTAAGTTACGTTTGATTAGGGTATGGTTAAGTTAAATTAGGATACATAAGGTTTTAGAGATATGTAAATGTAGGAAAAAATATATTGTAGGTTAAGTTTAGTTTGACAAGGAATTGGTTAGGGTTTGGACTGGTTAGGTTATGTTATTATAAGTTAGGTTGTGATACGTGTGGTTGTGACAGGTTATCAAAAGACACTCAGGATTGGTGGAAGTGGTGATAGTAGTAGTAGTAGTAGTAGTAGTAGTAGTAGTAGTAGTAGTAGCAAAAGACATAACAATTAATTAGGAACAGCAAAATTAGCGCTACAAGCCATAAAAAAACGCACTAAAACAATAAGTAGACACATCAGCGGTAATAACAATAAAAAACAACAGTAACAAGATTAGCGGCAATGATATTATGATTAGCACCAACAGTAATAAACGCTGGAGTAGAAACAATAGTAGAAGTAGTAGTAGTAGTAGTAGTAGTAGCAACAAATGACAAAACAACAAGAAAACAATAAGGAAAACAAGACTTAACACCACAACCACAACCACCACCACCACCACCACTAACATTTATACCCGTAATGAAAACAGCCACATTACAACAAGGAAGGCGAAGGCAGAGTCACGTTCCTCAGGTGTAATTACAGGTGAAGCGAGCAAGCTGTTATTACCTGGCTGGGGGGAGACGCGAAGACAAACATAACCGGAACAGAGAGGCAACAGGTATACGTCAGGTAGCCACTCAGGTAACGAGGAAAAGTGCGTGTGTGTGTGTGTGTGTGTGTGTGTGTGTGTGTGTGTGTGTGTGTGTGTGTTTCTTTTTTCTTCCAAGGTTAGCGCTCACATCCCCGTTCTCATTTCGGTTCATCTCTTCTTCCTCCTCCTCCTCCTCCTCCTCCTCCTCTTCTTCATCTTCTCCATTATTATTATTATCTTCCCTTCTTCTTCTTCTTCTTCTTCTTCTTACTTGTTTATCTTCTCTTCGCTCAACGTTCAAACTTTTCTTCTTATTATTTCTCTCATATTCTTTCCTCCTCCTCCTCCTCCTCCTCCTCCTCCTCCTCCTCTTGATTAATGTCTTGTCCTCCTCAACCAAGCCTTCATGAGGAAAATATTACCTGATATATATGAAGAGAGAGAGAGAGAGAGAGAGAGAGAGAGAGAGAGAGAGAGAGAGAGAGAGAGAGAGAGAGAGAGAGAGAGAGAGAGAGAGAATAAGAATGAGAAAGAGAAAAAAATGAATTGCGTCTCATCTCCTCCTCCTCCTCCTCCTCCTTCGCTATCCTTCATTCTTTTTCTCCTCATTCTATTCTTTCTTTTACTTTCCTCCTCCTCCTCCTCCTCCTCCTCCTCTTTCCTTGCCTGTCTCCGTCCTTGTCCTGCAATTTCTTTCCATTTGCACTTCTTGTTTCTCCTCCATTCTCCTTTCCCTTCATTTTCATTCTTATTTTCTTTTTTCCCTCAATTTCCTCTTTTTCCTACTCCTCCTCCTTTCCTGACATTCTTTTCTCTGTCCTGCATTCTCTCTCTGTTTGCTTGTCCTTTATTTCTCCTCCTCCTCCTCCTCCTTTTCTTGCTATTTTCCCTTCTTTCTCCTCCTTTTCCCATACTCCTTTCCCTCTTTCCCCTGGTACATATCTCTTTCTCCTTCTCCTCTTCTTTCCACGACATTCTCCTCTACTTGTTTTGCATTTGCGCTCCTGTTTCTTCTCCATTCTCCTTCCCTCCATACCCTTCCTTCCCACCTCTCCCTCTTCCCTCCCTGCAACACATTCCTGGAGGCGCAAGAAAGAGCAACAAAACCCAGCATAAACACTCCTGAGAGCGTTCAGCGGGCGTGTGTGGCTGCCGTCCCGCTGCGCGCTGAGTATCGTCTAAAGACACTCAGGCGGCGGCGTGTGGGCGAGCCGCGGCGACCTGCTGAGGAGGGCGACGAAGGAGGAGCGTGAGAAGACCAGGTGCGGGGTGTGAACGAGCGTAAGGAGACCGTGGGAAAAAGGAGAGTGTGCTGGGAACTTTAGGTCGGGTGAGGGAGGTTAAGGAGAGTGAGGCTGTTCGAGGGAAGAAGAGTATAGGGAAAGGATGGTTAAGGAAGGAAGGTTAGGGAAGATGGTATAAGGAAGGAAAGGGAAGGAAAGGGAGGGAAAATAAAGGTAAGAGAATTGAAGGAAGGTAGGGAGAGAAGATAAGGGAAAGAAGGGCTATGTAAAGAAAGGAAAGGAAGAAAGGAGAGGGAAGGTAAGGGAATGGAAGGAAGAGAGGAAGTGGAGGGAGAGTAAGGGAAAGTAAGTTTATTTAAGGGAAGAAAGATACAAGGAAGAAAATATAAGAAAAAAAGAGGAAAATGATAAAGTGATGAAAAAAAAAGAAATAAAAAGAAATTAAGAAAAGTAAAGAGAAATAAGTGAGGAAAAACAAATAAGAAAACACATTAAAAGTTCATGAAAGAAAAGGGAAAAAAAAGATAGAGAAGAGAAAGATCAGTGAGAAGGGGAACAGTTAAGAAAAGTTAAAAATATATGGAAGGAAAGGAAAAAAAAAATAATGATAGATTTGTAGGTTAAGTAAATACAAGTTAAAAGACCAATGAAGAGAAAGGGAAAAGATAAAGAGGAGAGAAGGAAAGGGAAAAAAAAGATAGATTTGTAGGTTAAGTAAATACATGTTAAAAGAGTAATAGAGGGAAAAGGGAAAAGATAAAGAGGAGAGAAGGAAAGGGAAAAAAAGATATATTTGTAGGTTAAGTAAATACATGTTAAAAGAGTAATAGAGGGAAAAGGGAAAAGATACAGAGGAGAGAAGAGTAGAAGGAGGGAACAGGTAAGGACACACAGGTGCGATAGGGCAGGTAAACACAGCTCGCGGTGGTCGGAGGCGGCGGAGCATTGTAACACCTGAATCTTTAGCCGCCGGTCACTTTCAACCTTCAGAGACAAAGTTTAGCAGCTGGAAGGGGAAAGTTGAGGCAGACAGGTGGGATAAGGCAGGTGGAGGCTTCTTGGGACCCTCCAACCTGCCAACTTCAGGGATCAAAGACGTATGGTAGATGAAAGGCCTGGAAGATGGTAACAACACACACACACACACACACACACACACACACACACACACACACACGAAGTTAGTCTAGTTATATAATATGTGCGACAGGAAAAAATGGCTTTATTATAAGATTTCTACGTATGAACTCTTCAGAAACTCACAGAAACCTTTTAAAGAGTTGCATAAAAAGACATGTAATATTCCAGTTTCCTGAATTTCATAATACGTCTTGTGACCTTTCAACAACACACGGTCAGAGCAACAGCAAGGATTATTCACGTTAGGTTAGGTTAGGTCAGGTTAGGTTAGACACACACACACACACACACACACACACACACACACACACAGCAGCATATACAGCGTTGTCATTCTTTAAAAGGAAACTACAAAACTTAAAAGAAAAATACCAACTATGAATATCCTGTCCTCTTTAATGATCTAGGTTGTTATATACGTATACATTAAAGAAGAGAGACAAGACTACAACATACAGCCTTTAACTACACCGAGGAAACAAATTTTAAAAGGCACAGGATTCTTCAAGTAAAGTTAGGTTAGGCAGAAACACAGAAAATAACAGCAAATATGAATAACGTAAAGGAGAGAGAGAGAGAGAGAGAGAGAGAGAGAGAGAGAGAGAGAGAGAGAGAGAGAGAGAGAGAGAGAGAGAGAGAGAGAGAGAGAGAGAGAGAGAGAGAGAGAGAGAGAGAGAGAGAGAGAGAGAGAGAGAGAGAGAGAGAGAGAGAGAGAGAATCATTACAGCATAGTTCATGTAAGTCTAAAGAAGCTAACACCGACACAGACACACAGACACGCCTGTGAATGCCCTGCTGCTGCCTGAATGCCTGCCTGTGAATGCCTGCCTCTTAAACCTTTTCCTGCCCAAAAGAGTTCTATTTAAGGGCTTTTAGGAGTTTTTCATTTCTGTTTAGTTTTAGGGCATTTAGTAGTTTGACACATATTTGGGTTTTAGGCATTTCCAGGGGTAGTTTTATGACCCTGGTGGTAGTTTGACACACATATTTGACTAGGTTTTCATAAGAGTTTTCGGCATTTCCAGGGGTAGTTTTATGACCCTGGTGGTAGTTTGACACACATATTTGACCAGGCTTTCGTAGGAGTTTTAGGCATTTCCAGGGGTAGTTTTATGACCCTGGTGGTAGTTTGACACACATATTTGACTAAGCTTTTGTAGGAGTTTTCGGCATTTCCAGGGGTAGTTTAATGACCCCGGTGGTAGTTTGACACACATATTTGACTAGGCTTTCGTAGGAGTTTTAGGCATTTCCAGGGGTAGTTTTATGACCCTGGTGGTAGTCTGACCCTTCTTGTGTACCGTGAACCTAGTGAAACAGTCATTACAACCCGACTGATCTCATTTTTGGTCTTTGGATATAATTGATGCAAGAAGTGGAAGCGTCTTAAAATATCAACCCCGGACTCTTACGAACGACCCCTATATAAACGACCCCCTTACGAACGACCCCTTAACGAACGACCCCTAAACGAACGACCCCTTAACGAACGACCCCTTCATGAACGACCCCTTCATGAACGACACCTTCCGAACGACCCCTTTACGAACGACCCCTTCACGAACGACCCCTTCCCACCCCCTTCCTTCTCAAGACGTTATGCGAAGCTCCTCAGAAAGTTATTACGCCATTCTTTGCCTGCGTCCATGATTTAAAAGCTTGAGAAACGCCGTCATAGAGTAGACTTTAGGTGCCAATAAAGTTAATGTATAAAAGAAGTAAAAATAATAGGAAGAGAAGGAAGAGGAGGAAGGAGTTAAGAGGTAAGAGGCGTGAAAGGAGGCTAATGGAAGGAGCACATAAAACTCAAGAAGAAGAGGCCAAGAGTAAGAGGAGAGAACATACAAAAAAGTGATGAATGAAGGAAGGAAACGAAAAAGGAGAAATAAGAGGAAGAAAAGGCAGACAAACAGAAAACAGGACGAAGAAAGAAAGGAGAAGAAAAACATGCACAAAATAAAGTCTATGGCGTCAGAATAAAAGAAGGAAGAAAAGGAAACAAGAAAAAGATAAAGAAGGTTATGGAAGGAAAATACATGAAGGAAAAGTGAGAAAAGAAATAAGAGGAAGAGAAAAAGATACAGAAAGAGAAATCTACGGCGTCTGAATAATGAGGGAAGGAAGATGAACAGGAGAAAGAAAGAAGAAAGGAAGAGGAGAAAGAGGAAGAAAGGAAGAAAATACAAGAAACAAATTTGAGAAGATAGAAGAGAGGAAGAAGTGGCACAATAAAGAAATCTACGACATACGGATTAAGGAAGAAAGAGGGGGAGGAAGAGAAGGAGGAAGGAAGGACGAGGAGGAGGAGAAGAAGCAGGAGGGACGGAAAAGGAGTAGAAGGAAGGAAGGAAGCGGAATAAGACGCAAGTAAAGTTTTTTCTTGCAGTGTTACCAACAAAGATGCATCGATCAGGCCTTGAGTACAGACGATGCCTTCAATACACGGCCCAGGGAGTGTTGCGATAAGATTCAAGGCTGGATGCTGCGAGGAGAGGAGAGAGAGAGAGAGAGAGAGAGAGAGAGAGAGAGAGAGAGAGAGAGAGAGAGAGAGAGAGAGAGAGAGAGAGAGAGAGAGAGAGAGAGAGAGAGAGAGAGAGAGAGAGATAACTTTCTTCCTTCCTGTTCATCTCTTCTTTCTCTTTTCTTTCTTTCTTCCTTCCTTCCTCTCTCTCGTCTCTTTCCCTCTTTTTTCCCTTTCTTTCTTTCATTCATATATTCTTTCCTCTTCATTCACTCATTCATTCACTTTTTCTTTCTCTTTTTTTACCATTTCTTTCATTCTTTTTCCCTTCTATTAATACATTCTTACTTTCTTATTTTCCTTTATCAATAACTTCCTTACCCTCTTTTCATCCATCATCCTTTCTTTCCATCTTTCCTGCCAATATTCCATCCATCAAACTCTCCATCAATCCTTCCTTCCTTTCTTGATTCCTTCCATCCATAAGTTTATCCTATCCTTCCTTCATTATTCGTTCAGTCAAACCATCTACCCCTCCTTTCCTTCCTTCCTTCCATTCCTTCCTACTGAACTTCCAATCTTCTAGCCAGTCTTCCTTCCTTCCTTCCTAACTAACTTCCTTCCTTCCTTCCTTCCTAACTACTGAACTTCCAATCTTCTAGCCTGTCTTCCTTCCTTCCTAACTAACTTCCTTCCTTCCTTTATTACTTCTATCAATTCACCAATTCATCCAACCATCCATGCATCTACAAACCCTTAAACCTTTCCATTAATCTATTCATCTATCTATTAATTTCTGCGGGTTTAACATCCATATTTCTTTTACAGGGACAAAGTGGATAGCATGAGAGTTGACAGCGTGAGAGAGGAACAGCCACCCATCCACCCACCCACCCGGCTTCACCTGCCTCCTCCTCCTTCCCACACCCACCCACACCCACACCCACACACACGCCTACACCTTCCCCTCCTTCTTCCCGCCTACATACACACACACACACACCAACACCCACTCACATACACTACAGCAACGACCCCCAACCCCCTTACCAACGCCCACATCCCCTTTCACTCCACCCCCGCCCACACACTCACATCTGCACCCACCCACACACACACTGCCGCTCGTCCCTTCACAAAGAACGAACGCCCAAAATATCCACCAGGCGGCGTTGGGTGCGAGAGCGTCAAACATTTGAGCCGCGTCACGAGTCTTCATGCACCACCTCCACCTCTTCCACCTCCACCACCAGCATCCCCAACATCCCACACCGGAACAAAGAGGGAGAGCATGGAGGAGGAGGAGGAGGAGGAGGAGGGACGGGATGACAGTAGGGGTAGGGAAGGGAAAGGGGATGCTGGAGGAAGAGGAAGAGGAGGAGGAGGAATAGGAGGAGGGACGGGATGACAGTAGGGGTAGAGATGGAGAAGAGGAGGAGGAGGTAGGGAAAAGGGAATGCTAGAGGAAGAGGAGGAGGAGGAGGAGGAGGAGGAGGAAGAGAAGGGTGTGACATAGGAAGGGGGGATGAAAACATGAAAACATAGAAGAACAGGCAACAGCAGGAAAGCCTTTAGCGTATAACGAGGCTGCCAGCTTTAATAATTTCAATCAATTAGTCAGGCACTTCAGCGACCTCGGAAACACAAGAAAACCAAAACAAAGGAAATGAAAGAAAACAAACGAAAGCAACTTGTACAAATATATGCATTTAATTGACTTTTCCCGCATTGAAGAAGAAACGGTCAAGGCGATTTTTAGACTAGTTGATCAGTGCAGGATGATTGTTGCAGTGACGGATAACTTGATTGTAGAAATGAATAAAACTTTCCTACTGTCGCCTCGCACGAATCTACCTATCTATCTATCTATCTATCTATCTATCCCTTCGTATTGAGCTTCATCAGGTACTAGAAACGAGAATCAGACCTTTCCATAGTAGTGTTTTTTTTTTTTCCAGCGTAAAGGGTTGTGTCGCTTTAGTCGTTCTTCATACAATGGAGGAGGAGGAGGAGGAGGAGGAGGAAGGGAGGAGGAGGAGGTAAGGGGAGAGAGGACGAGGAGGAGTGGGAGGAATTCTAGTATGAGGAGGAGGAGGAGGAAGGGAGGAGGAGGAGGAGGTAGAGAGGGAGGTACAGAGAGAGGACAGAGGAGGAGGAGGTGTAGTTGTAGTAGGAGAGAGGAGGAAGAGGGAGGAAGGAGGAGGAGGAGGAGGAGGTGTTGTAGTAGTAGTAGGAGAGAGAGAGGAGGAGGAGGAGGTGTTGTAGTAGTAGTAGGAGAGAGAGAGGAGGAAGAGGGAGGAAGGAGGAGGAAGAGGAGGAGGAGGTGTTGTAGTAGTAGTAGGAGAGAGAGGAGGAGGAGGAAGAGAGGAGGAGGAGGAGGAGGGAGCGGGCCAGTAACAGAAGCAGCAGCAGCAGCAGACAGTGCCGCAGGAGGGAGGGCGAGCGGCACCGTGATTGGCTGGCAGGCTGCGGCAGGTGTAGTGGCGGCGACCAATCAGCGGGCGGCCTGGCGTGGCGGGCGATGACGTCACACCGCCTCAACGGGACCCTGCACGCCTTTGTTGGAGTAGTTGCAGCAGTGAGGCGCCGCGTGCAGGACGGGCCGCGCGGGGCTCACGTAGACAGCTCAAGGGCACAAAAAAAAGGAAACAATAATAAAAAAAAAAAGCCCGCTACTCGCTGCTCCTAATGGGTTCAAGAGAGACAGGGAAGGATTGAAGGAAGGGAAGGAGAAGGAACCCGGTTAAGCTTCTCTGTGGGCTTGGAAAACAGTCGTAATGGAGACCAGAAACGTTTAAGAATAAGGGTCATATTTTAAACATTTCGGCGCCCAAGAACACGTAATTTACTAGTCTTTCGTGGGAGTTTAGGGCATTTCCAGGGGTACTTTGATGACCCTGGTGGTAGTCTGAGCCTTCTTCTGTACCGTGAACATTAAAGAACACGTAATTTACTAGTCTTTCGTGGGAGTTTAGGGCATTTCCAGGGGTACTTTGATGACCCTGGTGGTAGTCTGAGCCTTCTTCTGTACCGTGAACATTAAAGAACACTCATTAGAACTTGATTAACCTCTTTTTTGCCCTTTGGAAATAGTTAGCATCTGACAATACCAACCTCACTCTGACTGAACATTGACGGACCAGCAGCGCCAGGCATCCCGACCCCTTGACCTAACGCGCATGTCTTCAGCATCAACATAAAAAACACTATGGAAAACTCTGATCTCTCCCTCTCATTACCATCATTTTTAGCCTCAAGAAAGAAGATAGAAGGGAAGAAAGAAAATGTGAATGAATGAATGAATGAATGAGTGAAAAGAGGAAGGAGGAAAACTTACTAATTCTTAGCATTAACAATAAGCAGATGAGTTAATGACATGAAAACTGTACCTGTTAATCTATCTATACCTTCATACCTAACTATTTACGAGACTATTTATCCTTCATCTCGTTCATCTCCCTGACCACAAAAAGGATGCTGTCTCTTTTATCCTTTCCTCCGAATAAGAATCGACGACTAGGGAGATGAATGAATCGATGAATGTCCAGCCACACACACACACACACACACACAGAGCTAGATTGCTAGATTGTCGTACTCAGCCTTTTATAATTCCCGACTTTCGACCCAAAACTGTCTCCTGTGCCCTAATAACGAGATTCATTAATATCTATCGTTAAAACAGTTAATTCCTGATGTTTTTTGACAATAGTTAGGCATCAGAAACAGGTAAATATTAAGCTCTGAGTACGATAATCTGGAAACGGTGACACACACACACACACACACACACACACACACACACACACACACACACACCATGTACTCCCCTCCTCCTCTCCCTCCCCTCCCTTGAGCATCCCCTTCCTTCCCCTCCAATCGCGTGTCTTTCTCTACTTTATTCTAAACACTAAAAATTTATTTCATGTTTCAAACCTGGAAATTTGCTCCTCTCAGGTAAGCATTTTTCCTCCCCTCCCCTTCTCTCTCTCTCTCTCTCAATATATTTTTTTTTTGCGTCAAGAAAAAAGATAGAAGGGAAGAAAGAAAAGAAGAAAATATGAATGAATGAATGAGTGAAAAAAAAGAGGAAAAAAAGAAAGGAAACAATGAAGAGAGGAAGGAAGGAAGGGAGGAAGGGAGGAAGGGAAGGAGGGAGGAAGGAAGAAAAGAGATAGCCAGAAAGAAATGAGTTACTTCTCTCTCTCTCTCTCTCTCTCTCTCTCTCTCTCTCTCATCATTATCATTTTTCGGCCTCAACAGCATCGAAGGTTTCCGTTCTTTGCGGGGAAATATTTATCCTGGCGGTCCGTAACGAGGTGAGTTCCAAGTCTGCTGCTCCGAGTAATGATATGCAATGCACCAATAATAATAAGAAAAGTATGAAAAACAACACTACTACTACTACTACTACTACTACTACTACTACTTCTACTACTATCAACAGGTCTTCTGGTGTCTGTTATTCCTATGTATTCCTATGTACTACTACTACTACTACTACTACTATTACTACTTTTTCTTCTTCTTCTTCTTCTTCTACATCATTATCTGTTTCTTCTGTTTCTTCATCTACTACTACTTTTACTACTACTACTACTACTACTACTACTACTACTACTACTACTACTACTGCTACTGCTACTACTACTAATACTACTCCTATTACTACTACTACCTTCGATTCACACCTGCTTAAATTTGAACAGGTAAATCTTGGACACCTGTGAATTTTGAAAGAAAGGGAGACTAAGCCTTCCTAAATACACCACCACCACCATCACCACCACCACTATCACCACCACTATCACCACCATCAACACTACACTATGACCCTTCACCATCTCTATCATACCTATTAACATCACTCTTCTAACCCTACGTATCGACATTCATAATTAGAGAAAATCGTTTAGTTCTACATTTCCTTATTTTTCTTTGTCTTGTGTCTGTGTGTGTGTGTGTGTGTGTGTGTGTGTGTGTGTGTGTGTGTTTGTCCTGAGTAATGGTAACGGTAATGGGGTGATTGTGATGGCTACTGCGAGTGTTTGCTATTATGTATTATGGCTATTAATGATTATGGCTTCTTCAAATTGTGTATAAGTGTCGTAATAATATAAGTAAGCCTTCGTTGTTCTCTTTTGTTTACGTTATTGATTGTTTTCTTGTGTTTCTCCGATCATCATATTTTCTCTTATTATTATTTAGTATTAGTAGTGGTAGTAGTAGTAGTAGTAGTAGCAGTATTAGTATTGGTAGTGGTAGTAGTAGTAGGAGGAGAAGAGAAGGAGGAGGAGGAGGAAGAGAATTAGTAGGAGGAAGAATATGAAGAGGAGGAGGGAAAGGAGAATGATGTGGAAGAGGATTAGTAGGAAGAGGAGGATGAAGAGGAGGTGGAGGAGGAGGAGGAGGACAAGTTGTAGTAATGATAATATGCAGTAGAAGTAGTAGTAATAGTAGTAGTAGTAGTAGTAGTAGTAATAGTAGTAGTAGTAGTAAGGAACAGAATACCCTCCCCCTCTAGAGAGTTTAAATGAACTATACAAAACATTAGGCCATAAAAGGGGAAGGTTAAACAATGAAAAAATAAAAATAAATAGAAATATAAATAAAATGAAAATTATAAGATAAAAAATGTGAAATAAATGACAACGAACAGCAGACTCTTGGCCTTCACAACATCATTGGGAAAACAGCTCAATGATTAAATATGCATGGATTAAAACTTCTATATAATTAAGGAGCGTTAGAACAAAGAGCTTTTAAGGTGAAATGATATTGATTGATGGCAAACCTGGTGAACCGAATATGCTGAGAGGTTAGTCGAAACTTTGAGTGTATTTGATGATTATGATAAACTGGTATCGTAGAATGCAAAATAAACAACAAAACGGCGATTCTCAAGATTAATGTCTATGTTAAAAATCAAAAAGTTGATCAGAATAAAAATAACCAACACAACGAGTTTTTCAATCTACATACAAAAAAATTCGTGGATGTTATATTATATTCAAACCTTCCCGCGTCTGGTTCAATACAGGTATAATCAAGTATGTGTGTATACGTTCCTAGTGTGTGTAAACCTTTGTCGGGATTCGAACCCAGTGGTCACGGGTTGATTGGGGGTCTCGCTACCTGTATACCACGAACACCTCATTGAATTTGTGTTGGGTATCGATGGTCAATAGTAATGTTATGTTCCAGGGACCCTTAATAGTGCTTCAAGTCGATTGGCCTGGACACACATACCTGGCGTTGTTTTTCTTCTTCATCGATAAGTTTGTTTGAAATTCTATGTTTGGGATATGCATATACGTGAAGCCTTAGCGTATGACCTCACTTTCGCTTTTGCCTTATACCAATGAAGGGAAATGTAAAAAGTAATCAATGACCTAAGCAATTACAGAAGGAAAAGAAAATAGTAATCGACAAGAGAAAAAAAATGGAAGAGAAAAGAAAGAAAAAATGAGAAAACCAAAAGAAAAAAGAAAGGAATGGAAGAAGAGAAAATATAGTAGTAATTGATTGTCTGAGAAAGTACAGAAGGAAGAGAAAGTTAAGTCTGGTGTTAGCGGACCAACCGGCCTACTGCAGACTCCTTACGTTCTTATGTCCTTAAAATGAAACGAGAAAGAAAATCTGGTGTTTAGGAACCGAAGAGTTTTAAATAAATGCAAAACTATAAATAACGTCAATTAACGAAAACATTTAGGCCCTGAGAGTTAAAATATATAGTAACCACTCTTAAAATACCCAATGTTAACGAGCCCTTAAAAAAAACATATTAGTCACCCTTAAAATACTCAATGTTCAACGAGCCTTAAAAATATATGTTAGTCAGTCTTTTAGTATTCCCAATGTTAACGACCACTAAAAACACATATTAGTCACCCTTAAAATACCCAATGTTAACGAGCACTAGAAATACATATTAGTCACCCTTAAAAAATATCCAATGTTCAACGAGCCCAAAAAATGTTAGTCAGTCTTTTAGCGTTCCCAGTGTTCAACGAGCCTTAAAAATATATGTTAGTCTGTCTTTTAGTGTTCCCAGTGTTTAACGAGCACCAGAAAATATGTTAGTCACCCTTACAATCCCCAACGTTCAACGAGCCCAAAAAATAAGTTAGTCAGTCTTTTAGCGTTCCCAGTGTTCAACGAGCCTTAAAAATATATGTTAGTCTGTCTTTTAGTGTTCCCAGTGTTTAACGAGCACCAAAAATATGTTAGTCACCCTTACAATCCCCAACGTTCCCTCAGCCCTAAAAATGCAGCCCACAAATTGAAAAAGGAGATAACGGTCACAAAGGGTAGAGATAAAAAGTTTGGCCTTAATGAACGGATTATTATTCTTCACGCGGGGAATAATGAATCTTGGTCTGTCCGCACGGCTGTCTGTATGTCTGTCTTTCGGTCTGTCTGTGTGTGTGTGTGTGTGTGTGTGTGTGTGTGTGTGTGTGTGTGTGTGTGTGTGTAATCTGATGTGTCTATTTTTCTTTGTCTTCTTTATTTCTGCCTGTCTGTCTGTTTGTCTGTCTATCTCTGTCTGTCTGTCTGTATTTCTCTCCTTCTGTCTGTTTCTGTATTTCTGTGTTTTTGTTTGTTTTTCTGTCTGTCTGTCTGGCTGTGTGTGTGTTTTCTGGTGTGTCTATCTTTCTTTCTGTCTTCCTTTTTGTCTGTTTGTCTATCTCTCTGTCTGTGTCTCTTATATATATCTCTTTCTGTCTGTTTCTGTATTTCTTTCTGTCTGTCTGGCTGTGTATGTGTATTATGGTGTGTCTTTCTTTCTGCCTGTCTGTCTCTATATATGTATTTTTCTCTTTCTGTATTTCTGTGTTTCTGTTTGTCCAGTCTGTCTGTTCCAAACGCACCCTCCCACCCTCTCTCCCTGCCTCCACCCCCATTTCCCGCCCCCAACAACCCCCATACTAGCCCCGCACCCTCTACCCCCCCCTTCAAGAAATCGCCCCCCACCCCCCTTTTTCCCGCCACCCAAACACCACTGCCGTCCACCGCCCTTCCCCGACACCCAACACCCCTACCCGCCTCCCTTTCCTCACCCACAGAACGACTCTCCCCTCTCCCCCACCGCCTTTCTCCGCCCCCTTCTGAATCCCCCCCCCCCCCACCCACCCCTTCAACGCCCCGCCACAGTGATTAAGATAATTCCACACTTTTCCTGCTAAATTGCAAAGTTTACCAGAGCAACTTGTCTTAACCAACTTTCCGGCGCTGTTTTCCGACTCTTGCGGCGCGAGGCTGAGGCGATGTGAGCGATGGATTACGACGCACACACACATAAAAGAATGAATGAATGAATGAATGAGTGAATGAATGTGTGAGTGAATGAAGCGGAAAAGGAAAAAAATGAGATCGAAGAGGATGAAGAAAAAGAGGAGAAGGAAGAGAAGGAGAAGGAAGACGAAAAAGGACACGAGAAGGAGGAGGAAGGGGAGGACAAAGAAGAGGAGAACTAGGAGGAGGAAGACGAAGAAGAAGAAGAGGAGGAAGAGGACGAAGAAGAAGACGAGGAGGAGGACGAGGAGAAATAAAAGAAGAAGAAAGACGAAGAAGACGAGGAGAGCAATGAAGAGGAGGAAGACGAAGGAGAGGAGGAGAAAGACGAAGAAGAGGAAGATGAAGAGGACGAAGAGGAGAAAGAAGATCGAAAGGAAGATAAAGAAGCAGAAAAGGAGAAAAATGAGATGGAAGAGAAGGACGAAGAAGAAGAGGAGGAAGAGGACGAAGAAGAAGACGAAGAGGAGAACGAGGAAAACGAAGAGAAAAACAAGAAGGAGGAAGAAAAGGAGAAGGAAAAAGAAGAAAAAGAGGATATAGAAAAAACACTCCATCACCATCATCTTTCAATTCGAGTGTCACAAAGTATCAAAAAGAACAGAAGGAGGAAATACAAGAAGTTCCCCAATCAATCCTCGCACACGGGCAATACATCACCTCTGTCCCTCGCCTTAATAATTTCCCTCAGGAGTAACTTTTTTCTCCCTTCACTAACTAATACATTTCTTCGCCCCCCCAACCCCCTCCTCCCTCTCTGATGTGCGTACTAAATGGACCACCGCTGCGTACTAAGTGGCCAACGTGTGAGAGGGAGGAAATCGAGCACTCTTAAGATAATTCTGCATATAACCTTGCGTACTAAATGGACCACCGCTGCGTACTAACTGGCTAACGTGTGAGAGGGAGGTAATAGAGTACTCTTTAAGATGAGTTTCCCTTGACCTTGCGTACTAAATGGATTGCTGCTGCGTACTATTTAGCCGAGGTAGAGGAAGGAGGTTTTGTATGTGGTTGTGAGGGAGCCCTTGCTTGACCTTGCGTACTAAATGGATCCCTGCGTACTAAATGGTGGAGGCAAGGAATTAGATAGTATGTGCTGTTTTTCCCTTAAATTTGCGTACTAAATGGAGTCTTCCGTACTAATTAGCGAAGATCGATGAAGGAATTTCAGAAGGGAACAGTTATAATATATTTCCCGCTTATCTTGCGTACTAAAAGGATCACTGCGTTCTAACTGGTCAACGTAAAGAGAAGATTGTATAGTGTGTGTGTGTGTGTGTGTGTGTGTGTGTGTGTGTGTGTGTGTGTGTGTGTGTGTGTGTGTATGGGAGGATAGAGAGGGAGAGAAAGGCAACACTCGTGAGGTTACAGATCTGCGCACCGAGGTAACGCGCCCCCACTTAGGCACGTACGGTATGTTGGGGTTTGTGTCTAAGGGTCGTTGCAACAGTGTGTATGGTTTCTGCTCTCTCTCTCTCTCTGTATCTATCTATCTATCAATCTTCATCTCTATCTATCTATCTTTCTCTCTTTTCATTCATTTCTTTCTTTCTTTCTTTCTTTCTCTCTTTCACTTTGTCTCTATCTCTCTATCTATCTATCGCATCTTATCACTTCTCTCTTAACTATTACACTTTACTCCCAAGGGTACAACTTTGAGCACAGAGGCAAGGCGCACCACACTCCAGCACGACCGTATTGTTTGGGTACGGCCTCACGCGTCCACACTTCCCCGCGAACATTCCCCGCCCGGACTGTTGCCAACTTGTTGGAACACACGATGGCACTCAAGTTTCGTCCCATTGTTGGCAGGAATGTTAGGGCGAAGTTGGCAGGGAACGGAGGACAGGGGAAGCCACGAGTCTGTCCACGCAAGGCAGGTGAGTCTCTACTATTATTATTACTACAACGAGTATTACCATTATTGAGGTACACGAAAGGGCAACAAAGGGGAAAGTAGAAACGTTGATATAGACCCAATCAGTCCCCTATTGAGTAACATGGAGGGGAAAATGAAGGGACAGTACCAATAGCGTAAGGATAATAAAAATGAGTGAAAAAAAATGACAATACCTAATGAGTTAAATGCATAATATTGGACGGGGAAGAAGACGCCAAACTAGAATACACTGAAACCTCAATCATATTTTTTTTATATATATAACTTCCTAAAACCTATGCTATTTATGGGAAAAAAAGAGTAAACTGGACCCAGAAAACGATATTTATCACCTCCTTATCAAGAATTATAAAGAGGTCAACATGAGACTTCTTAAAACCTAACCAGACGTGTGATGCCGATATAAGAACCTTTCTGAACTCCCATGCAAGGGATGAAAAAGAGTAACACACAGAAAAACCTACCACCAAAACCTAACCAGACGTGTGATGCCGATATTAGAACCTTTCTGAACTCCCATGCAAAGGATGAAAGAGTAAACTGGACCTAGAAAACGATACCTACCACCTCCTTATCAAGAATTATAAAGAGGTCAACATGAGACTTCTTAAAACCTAACAAGACGTGTGATGCTCATTTAACAACCTTTCTGAACACCCATGCAAGGGATGAAAGATAAAACTGGACCCAGAAAACGATACCTACCACCCCTTATCAAGAATTATAAAGAGGAAAACATGATACTTCTTAAAACCTTACCAAACCTTACCTTACCAAATAAGAACCTCTCTGAACACCCATAGGAGGAATAAAAGAGTAAGCTGGACACAGAAAATAATACCAACCTGTTCCTTGCCAAGCTTTACGAAACAACATCAAACTTCACAAACAAACAAGCCGTGTAATACCAGAGTAAAAACCTTTGTGAGTTCCTACACGATGAAAGAGAGAAGAAAATAGACAAAGAACAAGAAGACTAACACTCCCCCATTAAGACTTCGAGGCGGCATGAGACTTTTTAAGACGAACAAGACGCTTCATGCTGACATTACAAACTTCCATTAGACGTGAGAGCCTTGAGTCAGCGATGAGAGGCGAGATGAGAGCCCTAGAGAGCGAGAGCAAGAAATGGAGACCGCGCCCACCCGCCCACCCGCCCGGAAGGAAAGAGAAAAGATACGAGATAAGAGTTGAGCGAAAAATAGTAAATAGGATAAGTAGAATACAGATAAAAAAATGATGAGAGCGAAAAACAATGAAAAGATGATATATAGAATGTGGAGAGAGAAGAAAACGTATTAAAAAGGGATAAGTTAGATGCAAAAAGAAGAAAATAAAGGATGAAATAGCAAAAAAATGATAGATAGAGAGGAAAGGGAAGAAAACACAAGCTAAAATATAAAAAAAAGGAATAAAAGATAAAGAAAAAGTAACGAAAGAAAAATATAGTAAAAAAATCGAAATAAAACGCAGAAAGAAAATTATTACGACGAAAAATGATAAAAATGATAAAAAAAATAGAGAAAAAACAAAACCAGAAAAAATATAAGAAAAGAAAAACAGAATGCAGAAATAAATATATAATAAGAGTAACAATAATAAACAGAAATACAGAAAAAAAGAAAAAGCGGAGGAGAGGGGAGAGAAAGAATTGAGATGACGCAGAAAGGAAGGAGTTGACTAATGGAGGCAGATTAGGAGAAGGAAAACGGAGGAGAGATGAGGCGAACTGACTTAGGGAAGGAAGGAAGAGAAAGAAAGTAGCTGAAAGGGTAGAGATGAGAAGAAGATGAATGAGGAAGAAGTTGAATAATGGAGGTAGATTAGGAGAAGGAAAGGGGAGAGGAGATGAGGCGAATTGATTTAGGGAAGAGAGGAAGAGAAAAAGTAGCTGAATGGATGGAGATGACAAGAAGATGAATGAGGAAGAAGTTGAATAATGGAGGTAGATTAGGAGAAGGAAAGGGGAGAGGAGATGAGGCGAACTAATTTAGGAAAGAGAGGAGGAGAAAGAAAGTAGCTGAACGGATGGAGATGACAAGAAGATGAATGAATGAAGATGAATAATGGAGGTAGATTAGGAGGAGGAGGAGGAGGAACAACATGACTCACAAGCAACACAGATACACACACACACACACACAAACACACACTCATAAACTACAAGATACACATTGCAAAGGCCCGCGGGGTGCATAACGCTGGTCTCTCCTCGGCAATGCGTCTGTTGTGCAGGTACGATAAACATAATGCAGGAAAATATACGAGTTCGAGATTGATTGTGACTTGAATTGGAAGGACTGTAATGATGGAATGTTTTGTTTAGTATCCCTTCTCCTCCTCTTCCTCCTCCATTTGCGCCCCCTCCTCCTCCTCCTCCTCCTCCTTATTATCATCTTCCTCGCCTCCTTCTTTATTTCGTCTTCTTCCTCCTTCTTCCACTGTTCTTTTTTTTTTACTATTTTCTGCTTCATTTTTTTTTCTATATATTCTTTTTACTGTTATTTTTGCAATGTTTCGCTTCGTTTTCTCCTCCTCCTCCTCCTTCTCCTCCTCCTCTTCCTCCTCCTCCTCCTCCTCCTCCTCCTCATCATCATCATCATCTTATTCTCATTGTCTTCCTCTTCCTCTTCTTCCACTTGATCCATCTCCACCATCTCCTCCTCTTCTTCCTCTCCTTCTCCACTTTGTTTTCTTCTCCTCTTCTTTCACTTCATCCTCTTATTCCTTATACTCCTTTTCCATCTACTTCTTGTCATCTTCCTCTCTTACTTAACCCCCTTCTACTACTTCACCTCCTCCTCTTCCTCTTCTTCCCCCTCCTCTTCCTATTCAAGCAAACTATAGGTGGTTTTTCGTGTGTCGTTTCTTTCCCTTCTGTCTCCTCTTCCTCCTCTTCCTCCTATATCCTCCAACTCTTCTTCCTCTTTATATTCACCTTCTTCTCCTCCTCCATCATCTCTTCAGCAACTAACAAACTATAGGAGGTCTTTCGTGTCGTTTCTTTCCCTTCTGTCTCCTCTTCCTCCTATATCTCCTCCAACTCTTCTTCCTCTTTATATTCACGTTCTCCTCCTCTTCCATCTCTTCAGCACCTAAGAGGCAGACTGTAATAACTTTGGGTTCCTCTGTGTTCTTTCTTTCTTTGTTTATCTCTATTCATACTTCATACTTATACTGTTGACCTCTCTTCCTCCTCCTCCTCCTCCTCCTTCTCGTCCTCCTCTTCCTCCTCGATAACTAAAGAGGCAAACTGTCATAGGTCTCCCGTGTCTTCTCCCTCTCTCTCTCTCTCAATGACTGGGGACTAAATGTTAATAAAAGGGAAGGGAGGAAACAAGCGTGTAGAGCCTGACCTTTCTGTCGTGCTGAGAAATATTTGATTAGCTTCTATAATTGACGCCCTCTAACATAATTAAAACTCTCTCTCTCTCTCTCTCTCTCAAACACAAACACACACGCACAAACTTTACCAATAGATATAATTCACTTCATATTCAATTCGCTTTCCTGTGTTTTCTTTTCTTTCTTTTATGTTTTTTATTTTGTTTTCCAGACGGTATTGAGAGACTGTGTGCGTTTGCGTGTGTGTGTGTGTGTGTGTGTGTGTGTGTGTGTGTGTGTGTGTGTGTGTGTCCGTGAGCGCGCGCGATAGTGTTTGTGTTGCCTCTCAAAAACAACAACGATATTTTACATTCTAAACTTTTCACTAAACCGTTTGATCGTTCGTTTGACGTTAAAAGGACGCTACAAACTGCTGCTGCTGATGCTGATGATTATGATGACGATGAGGAGGAGGAGAAGGAGGAGAAAGAGGAGGAGGAGGGGGAGAGAGAAAGGATGAAGAGGGAGAGAGGATGCAAGGGAAGGGAAGGAATGAGAGAAGGGCAAAAGAGAGAGGATGAGAAAGAGGAGGAAGATGAAAGAGAAAACAGAGAAAGAGAGTTTGATAAAGACATAGACAGATAGATGGAGATAGATAGATAAGTAAATATATAGATAGATTATGAGAGAGACAGACACACAGACACACAGAGAGAGTCAACAGGAGAGAGAGAGAGAGAGTTTTAATATAGAAAGAGAAAGAGTTATAATCATGTTAGAACGCGTCAATTAAACACACTAATCAAATATTTCCCGGGATGACAGAGAAAGGTCAGACCCTCTCTCCCCGCTCCCTTGTCACAGTCTGTCCTCCTGTTATGCGCCGAACACACAATCGATCTAAACTTACAACGGGAAAAATATTTATAACAACTTAAACTAACCTAACACAATATACTTATAGATAGACAGTAGATAGATAGACAAATATAGATAAATTAATAGGTTGATAGAGATTACACAGACAGAGACCAATTATACTGTGCCTACTTATTACGGTATTAAAAGTACGGGCAAAAAAATGAAAAGGAAGGAGAGGGAAGGGAGGGTCAGAGAGTGGGAGGGGAAAAGAGCCAATTTAGCTTCCCAAAAGACTCGTGTTTGTCCTCAGCACTTAAGAAATGAGAGGGAGGGAAAGGACGTGTTTGTGAGGAAATGAGATGGAGGGAAGAGGAGAGAAAAAAGGAACTGGTTAGGGACGAGGGAAAGGGAGTAGATGAAAGAATGGAGATACAGAGGAGAGGAAAAGGAGGAAAAGATGACGATGTAGGAGCAAATGTTTGAAGGGAAAGACAAATGAGAGGAACTGATTTAAGAATGAAGGGAAAAGGAGGGAGATGTACGTGAAGGAGGAAGCAGATGAAAGGGAGGAATTAGAAGGGAGAGGAGGAGGAAAACAAAAAAGTAAAAGAGAAAATGGTTGAAGAAAAAGAGAGGTGAGAGAAGGATTGGAATATGAGGTTAGATTTACAGGAGCTAACCTATGTTTATGCCAACCGACCTCTTGCAGACTGCCGACACTCCAACCCGTCTCAAACTCTACGGATCTAACCTGCCAGAGTTCACTTACTATACTAATTAATATTAACACATAAAATTACATTACCTTTACATTACGATGAGAGAGAGAGAGAGAGAGAGAGAGAGAGAGAGAGAGAGAGAGAGAGAGAGAGAGAGAGAGAGAGAGAGAGAGAGAGAGAGAGAGAGAGAGAGAGAGAGAGAGAGAGAGAGAGAATGGATACAAGAAAACATTAAAAAAGAATGATGAAAAAATTATATTACTATCATCAGGGAACTGCATAGGTGAGAATGTTGATTATTTTCCGGTATAAGTTGTAATGTCCAACCTTGAATCCTAATGACGGCTATTACGGAGTTACACACGTCCTCCATTAGAGATAAAGTCGGGGTAATCTTGTCAATTTTTTCCACTAAGAGTCTGCATGCAAATCGCTTCCTCGTGCTTTTAATTATACAAAAATAAGTCAAAAGTGGGATATTAGAGACAGCACCAAGGACACACACACACACACACACACACACACACACACACACACACACACACACAGAATCCCCGACTGAGACTGTGTGTGTGTGTGTGTGTGTGTGTGTGTGTGTGTGTGTGTGTGTGTGTGTGTGTGTGTGTGTGTGTGTGTAAATAACTTCAGCGTGAGACATAAAAATACACAGAATCCACACTAGCCATTTTCCTCTCCTCTCCTCCTCCTCCTCCTCCTCCTCTTCCTCCTCCTCCTCCTCTTCTTCCTCCTCCTCCTCCTCTTCTTCCTCCTGCTCTCGCCACCTGTTTACTCGAATGAAAGGCTTGGGTTTACTCATTGCATAACACTGCTGTAAAATGCACTTGGCGTTCTCGAGAGCTGTGTGTTTTCGCAGGAGTGGCAACAGTGGCGCTCTTCAAGGACCCAGCAAATAGAACAGCTCGCCCGCCAGCCAGGGAGAGAGACAGACAGACGGACAGAGACAGACAGACAGAGGGACAGACGGAGAGAGAGAGAACTGATAAATGGAACAGCCAGCCAGTTAGCGAAAACAAACATAGATACGAGTAGATAGACTGGGAGATGAACAGAGAAATTAGTTAATAAAGTGAACAGCCAGACAGACGAAGACACACACAGACGCACGGACGAGCGGACAGAGGAGAACAGACAGACAGGAACAGCCGCACGGATAGACAGACAGGAAGACAGACGGACAGAGAATTGTACACACACACACACACACACACATACATAAGGTAACAATTTGACAGAAAACAGAGACAGACACATAGAAATACCAAATGACAAGGAGCAATAGAGAAATAGTTGCTGGTACACGAAACAGACAGTAAGTTAGACAGACAGACAGATAGATGAACAGACAGAAAGAGAAAGTAACTAATAAACTGAATAACAAGCTAGACGATAGACAGACAAATAGACAGACGATGAAATAGACAGATACAAAGCGAGCTGATAAAATTAAGACCCAGATGAAGAGAAAACAAGAAATAGGTAGAAATAAATAAACAGAGAGATGGAAAGGAACACAAACGAAGAAACACACAGACAAAAGAACAAACAGACAGACAGACGGACACAAACACACTCTTTAAAACATTCAATTACCAACGCACTCTCTTATTTACTTCCCATTTAAAAAGAATCCTACCCAAGAATTCTACCCAAAAGTTTCGTCTTTAGCATAGTTACGTAAACACACACACACACACACACACACACACACACACACACACACACACACACACACACGGGGCCTTCTCTTAATAGTCCCCATTAAGGAAAACACGAAGAGGAGGAGGAGGAGAAGGAGGAGGAAGGGAATAACGAGTGAATCTTTACCTGCGAGAGAGAGAGAGAGAGAGAGAGAGAGAGAGAGAGAGAGAGAGAGAGAGAGAGAGAGAGAAAGAGAGAGAGAGTTATTATGCCCTCCATTGTTACCTGTTCTCACTAATTAGAAAGGACCGATCACCTGCTGCGCACCGAGGAAAGTGAAATAGAGTGAAAGTGAAAGTGATGAAGGTGTGGGAGTTACCTGGAATCATTAGGACAGGTAAACTCTCTCTCTCTCTGATTCTCTTTAGTTTTTTTAAGTCTGGTTTTGGTATTTTCCTCCTCCTCCTCCTCCTCCTCCTCCTCCTCCTCCTCCTCTTAATCATCATCATCATTATATTCCGTCAACGTTAAATTCTCCTTCATTATAAAAGCTTCTAAATACTTAAACGATGAGAGAGAGAGAGAGAGAGAGAGAGAGAGAGAGAGAGAGAGAGAGAGAGAGAGAGAGAGAGAGAGAGAGAGAGAGAGAGAGAGAGAGAGAGAGAGAGAGAGAGAGAGAGAGAGAGAGAGAGAGAGAACAATAACAACAACCACCTTGACAGTAAGCTTCTCCTTTGTTATCTTTTCATTACATTTTTTTTTCCTCCCTTTTTTTCTCTCCATCCTTAACCTTCGTCTCTCCACCTGAACTTTTTTTCCTCCTCCTCCTCATCTTTACCTCCCCTTATCCTCCTCCTGTTATTTTTTCTCTCCTCCTACTCTCTACCTTTCCCTTCTATTATTCGCTTCTTCTTCTTCTTCTTCTTCTTCTTCTTCTTCCTTTCTTTCTCTTTTCTTCCATTCTAACTCATAATTTTTTTACGTAGGCAGAAAAATTCTATACCTCATTACTGGATTGAAATAAGGAGATAAAAGAGAAGGAGGAAGAGGAGGAGGATTAGGAGGAGGACGAGGAGGAGGAGGAGGAAAAAGGATGATAATGAATACAAAGATACAATTTAGAAGGAAGAGGGACAGAATGGAGACGGACATGAGGACAAGGGTTTTAAATGAAGACGAAGAAGAGGAGGAGGAGGAGGAGGAGGAGGAGGAGGAGGACGAGGAGGAGGAGGAGGAGGAGGAGGAGGAACCAGGTGCTTTTAGGTGAAGAAGAAATCAGAGAGAGAATAGACAGAGAGGAGGAGAGAGAATGAAAAGAAGGAAAGAAAGAAAGAAAGAAAGAGAGGAAGGGGGAATGAGAGAAAGGGATGAAAGAAATATAAAGAAAGAAAGATAAAGAGAAACAGAAAAAAAGCAAGAAAAATATATGTACCAAAAGAAGAAAGAAAAATAAAGAAAAAGAAAAAGAAGGGAAAGAAAGAGAAAGGGAGAGTTGTTATCCTGTGACTGAGGAAGAGGAGGAAGAGGAGGAGGAGGAGGAGGAGGAGGAGGAGGAGGAGGACCTGAAGGGATAAAGTTACAAATCGCTTCCCCGACTTTTTTATTCGTCCATCTATTTTTTTCTTCTTTATTTCACTTTTTATTATTTTTCTTTTCTTTTCTTTCTTTCCAAATAAAATAAAAAACAATATCTCGGTTCTTTTCCATTTCTTCTTTTCTTCCTTTCTCTATTTTTTTTATTTTCTTCCTTTTTCCTTCTTTTTCCTCCGCTATTCCATCCATCATTCTCTCTCTCTCTCTCTCTTATAATTATTCTTCCTTCCTTCCTTCTCTTTCTCTCACTCTCTATTTTCTTTTTATAGCAGTCCTCTCTCTCTCTCTCTCTCTCTCTCTCTCAGGCCTTAAATTCCTCTCTTTTGTGGGGATTTAAAAGGAGAACGAGACGAAGATGATGATATATTTCCTTCTCCTCCTCCTCCTCCTCCTCCTCCTCCTCCTCCTCCTCCTCCTCTTCCTCCTTCTTCTCTCTCTCTTCTTCTTCCCTTCTCTACTCTTTCCATTTCCTCAATCTCTACTTTTCCTTCTTATCTTCTATTCTACTGTATTTGTCTCTTCCTTTCCCTAGCTCTCTCCTCTTCTCCTCCTCTTTATTCCTCTTCTTCCTCCTCTTCCCTTCTCTCCTCTACAGCTTCTTCCTCCTCCTCTATTCTTTTCTTCTCCATCGTCTATTTTATTTTTCACTTACTCCTTGTTTTCTTTTTTTTCTTTCTATTGTTTCTTTTTCTCTCTCTTGCTCTCCTCCAGTTTCTCATTTCCTTCCTCTCTCTTTTCTCTCTTTCCTTCCTCCTCCTCCTTCTTTTCTCCTTCCTTTCCTTCCTTCTCTACCTTTCCTCCTATTCCTTCCTTTCCTCTTTTCTCTGTTCCCTTTCTATTCTTCAATTCTTCTCCTCCTCCTCCTCTTCCTCTTTTCCTTAACTTGATCATACATTTCCGTTACCAAATAAAAAAATAAAAAAAGAAAGAAAAGAAAAAAAAAGGAAAAGAATAAAAGAAAATAAATGAGAAAAAAAAGGGAAAAAGTACGACCGTTGACTTTAAGAGCCGTGTTTCCTTCCTTCCTCCTCCTCCTCCTCCTCCTCCTCCTGAGATGGGACAAATTGTGGGTTTTCCTCCGAGTCAGACGTTGACAGGAAGAGGACGCGACGTGAGGGAAGATGGAGGGAGGAGGAGGAGGAGGAGGAGGAGGAGGAGGAGGAGGAGGAGGAGGAGGAGGAGGAGAAGGAGGAGGAGGGAGAGTTTCAGAAAGTTGAGAGATGGGAGATGAAATATGAGAGAGGATGAGAAGGAAGACTTGGGAGGAGGTGGAGGAGAAGGAAAAGGAGGAGGAGGAGGAAGAGGAGGAGTTTAAGAAGAAGAAGAAGAAAAAGTTTGTGGAGGAGAAGGAAGACATTGGATGATGAGGAGAAATGGAAAGAAGAAAAAGAGAAAGAGAGAGAAAGGAAGAAGAGAAGGAGAAAAGAAGGAAGGAAGGAAGGAAGGAAGAAGAGAATGAACAAGAAGAAGGAAAACATAAGAAGAAAGGAAGAGAAGGAAAAAGAGTAAAAAAGTAAGAGGAAGAAGAAAGACAGAAAGGAAAGAGAGAGAGAGAAGGAGAAAAAATACAAAAGGAAGAAGGAGGAGGAAGAGGAGGAGGAGGAAGAGTGCACAGGAGGTGGGAAAGAGCAGAAGAAGGAGAGGAGATAAAGAAGAGAACCCAACACCTAGCGAAATTGTCCCTTTGATAAGAGAGAAGATAAGAGAAGGAGGAGGAGGAGGAAGAGGAGGAAGAGGAGGAGGAGAAGCGTAAGAAAAATAAAACGAAGAAGAAAAATTGGGAAAAGATTGAAGAGGAATGTGGATATGAAAGCAAGGATGAAAGGAAAAAAAGAAATAATATAAATCCAAACGATTGACCTAACCAGACTTAACCTGACAATATATTAAAACAGACCCCATTAGTTGACCATATATGTAAAGACAAGAAAAAGAGGGGATCGGGTTATTTAAGTCACCCCTCAAATCTACACATATCAAAAGGCAAAATATAGATTGAAGTAAATATTATAAAGCAAGATAGTTGAATTTGTATAAAGACGAAACCAAAGAACATATATAAAAAGAGATTAGGTTAGTTTAGTTCACCCTCAAACCTACACTCCAAAAAGTAAAATATGGATTGAAGTTATTGATATAGGTCTAGACACAGCGATAAACTATATAAAAGAAAACTAATACAGAGAATATATGTTAAAATGGACCCCGTTAGCTGACCATATATGTAAGGACCGAGTCGGGATATATACAAGAAAAATATGGGATCGGATTAATTAAGTCAACCCTCAAATCTACACATCTCAAAGGCAAAATATAGACAAAAGTTAAGTATATAAACCCACACCCTTGACCTAACGAGACTTAACCAGTGAACATATTAAAACAGACCCCATTAGTTGACCATATATGTAAAGACTGAGTGGGAATATATACAAGAAAAAATGGATCGGGTTGGTTAGGTCCGCCCCCAGTCCAGGTCTCCAAAGGTAAAATCCAGCGTTTAAGGGGAGAGGGAGAAGGAAGGAAGGGGCGGCAGCAAAGGGGAAAATTAATTAAAGAAGGGCAGAGAAGGGGGAATATTAAGAGATATTTGATTGCGTGATAGGAAGGGAGGACGGGAGAGAGGAATAAACACACACACGAACACACACAGACACACAAAGAAGGAGATAAATAGATAGATAGGCAGATAGATAGACATATAGATAGATAGATAGATACATAGAGAGAGAGAGAGAGAGAGAGAGAGAGAGAGAGAGAGAGAGAGAGAGAGAGAGAGAGAGAGAGAGAGAGAGAGAGAGAGAGAGAGAGAGAGAATCAACAAAACCAATATGTGACTTTATTTAT